>NC_142739.1:3547500-3847500 GCF_051943395.1 Hippocampus bargibanti | reverse complement strand
AATAACATAAAATGTTTACTAATCTAAGCATGAAATAACATAAAATGTTTACCAATGTGCATAAGCACTCTATCAATATGACAAGATGAAACAAACGTGACAGGGTGATACAAACAATGACTCGACATGGGATGGTCGTGCCGGGAGTCCTTTCAACTGCCACTGATTAAAACGACCAACACTGTGCAGATGCAGGCGGGGCCGACAGTGCCACCCGTTTGTCACCAACCGAAACGTGACATCAATTGCAAGAGGGCTTGAGAGATAATGATTCAAATGTGACTAAAACTCCATTGTTCCTAAAGCCAACAATCCGGTCTTTTGCAGTACACCTTCAGAATGCGTTTCACCGATTGCCCATGATGCATACCGTATTTTCACGACCATAAGGCGCATATAAACAATGTAGCCACAAGGGGGCACAAGCCAGTATCTTATTGTGCCGGTCCCAAGCCCGGATAAATACAGAGGGTTGTGTCAGGAAGGGCATCCGACGTAAAAAAAATTGCCAAAACAAATATGCGAATCAAACCTATGAATCGCATACCGGATCGGTCGAGGCCCGGGTTAACAACGGCCGCCATTGGTACTGTTGACCTTCAGGGTGCCAGTGGAAAATGGACTACTGTTGGTCGAAGAAGGAGAGGAGGGAGGTGTGCCCGGAGGAAAAGAGAGAAATGGAACACCAAGAGTATAGAACTAAGAGTAGGAAGTTTGAATGTAGGAACAATGACAGGTAAAGGTAGAGAGCTGGTTGACATGATGCAGAGAAGGAAGGTAGACATACTGTGTGTCCAGGAGACCAGGTGGAAAGGGAGCAAGGCTAGAAGCTTAGGGTCAGGGTTTAAGTTGTTCTATCATGGTGAAGACAGAAAGAGAAATGGAGTTGGGGTTATCTTAAAAGAGGAGTTTGTTAGGAATGTCTCAGAAGTAAAAAGAGTATCAGATAGAATGATGAGTCTGAAGCTAGAAATTGAAGGCGTGATGTTCAATGTTGTTTGTGGGTATGCCCCACAAGTAGGATGTGAGCTGGCGGAGAAGGAGACATTTTGGTTGGACTTTGATGAAGTCATACAGAACATCCCGAGAAGAGAGAGGGTTGTAATTGGTGGAGACTTCAATGGACATGTTGGCGCAGGAAACAAAGATGATGAGGAGGTGATGGGCAGGTTTGGACTCCAGATTAGGAACGCTGAAGGACAGATGGTGGTTGACTTTGCAAAGAGAATGCAAATGGCTATTGTGAATACTTTCTTTCAGAAGAGACAGGAACGTAGGGTGACCTATAAGAGTGGGGGCAGAAGTACACAGGTAGACTACATTTTATGTCAACGGCGAAATCTAAAGGAAATCAGTGACTGTAAAGTAGTGGTTGGTGAGAGTGTAGCCAGACAGCATAGGTTGGTGGTGTGTAGGATGACGCTGGCAGTGAGGAAGATGAAGAAACCAAAGGCTGAAGTGAGGACAAAATGGTGGAAGTTGAAAAAGAAAGAGTGTTGCATGACATTTAGGAAGGAGGTAAGACAAGCACTGGGTGGGCAAGTGGTCCTTCCAGATGACTGGCAAACTACAGCGAACATAATCAGAGACACAGGTCGGAAAGTACTTGGTGTATCGAGTGGAAGAAAGGTAGAAAGGAGACTTGGTGGTGGAATGGGGAGGTGCAGGAGTGTATACAGAGAAAGAGGCTATCAAAGAAGAAGTGGGACACTGAGAGGACGGACGAGAGTAGACAGCAGTACAAAGAGATGCAGCGCACGGTTAAAGTAAAGGTGGCAAAGGCCAAACAAGAGGCCTATGATGACTTGTATGCTCGGCTGGACAGCAAGGAAGGTGAGACTGATCTTTACAGGCTGGCGAGACAGAGAGACAAAGATGGTAAGGACCTGCAGCAGGTTCGGGTGATTAAGGATAGAGATGGCAATGTATTAACAGGTGCCAGTAGTGTGATGGCAAGATGGAAAGAGTACTTTGAAGAATTGATGAATGAGGAAAATGAGAAGGAACAAAGAGTAGAAGACGTGACTGTTGTGGACCAAGACGTAGCAAGCATTAGCAAGGATGAAGTGAGGAGGGTGCTGAAGAGGATGAAGGGGGGAAAGGCACTTGGGGCTGATGATTTACCAATCGAGGTATGGAAGTGTCTTGGAGAGGTGGCGGTGGTGTTCCTGACTGGGTTATTCAACAAGATCTTAGATGGTGAACCGATGCCTGAAGAATGGAGGCAAAGTGTACTCTTGCCCATTTTTAAGAACAAAGGAGATGTGCAGAGTTGTACTAATTACAGAGGAATAAAGTTGATGAGTTTTACAATGAAACTCTGGGAAATAGTAGTTGAAGCTAGACGAAGAGCAGAAGTGAACATTTGTGAGCAGCAGTATGGCTTCATGCCAAAAAAAGAGTACGACAGATGCAGTGTTTGCTTTAAGAATGCTGAGAGAGAAGTACGGAGAAGGTCAGAAGGAATTGCATTGTGTCTTTGTAGATCTGGAGAAAGCGTACGACAGGGTGCCCAGAGAAGAGCTATGGTATTGGAATCTCAGTTTAAACTGAAGGCTATCAGCTACCCCGAGGAACATGGGAATCGAGCCGCCGTGACATAATACGCGGACATAAGGCAAGGTGGAGGAAAAGTTGGAGGAAAGATTCGAGCAATGGATCGCCGAGATAAGAGCGAGCGGAAGGAGCGTTTCGACTGTCACCATCCCACTCAGAGCAGTAACGCTAGCGGATGAAATGAAAATTGAACATTTCCAAGGAGGTCCGTCTTGGTGCTGGCGTTTTATGAAACTGTGCCATTTTCCCATCCGGACCAGGACTTCTGTAGTGCAGCAACGGACAGCGAATTATTCTGGAAAGCTGGCGAAAAGGCTTCGTTTCCTGTTTTGCTTGGCTGCCATGCTAACGGAGAGAAACTCCCGCCGATTGTGATTTTTTAAAAGAAAGACGTTGCCTAAAAAGACATTTCCAGCAGGCGTTATTATTAAGGCAAACGAAAAGGGCTGGATGTTGCCACAGTTTTCCAATGGATTGTGGTTGCTTGGGCGAACGTGTCTGCTGGCACGGTGGTTCGAGCTTTCGGAAAAGTCGGTACCGGTAATGTGCTCTTTTTTTACCATGCCGACCCCTATTGAGTGATGATTACAAAATGTTATCAGTTTGTAATTAATAAATAAAGCACTACCAAACTCAGCTTTGCTCCCGATCTGTTTTTTTAAATACGCACACTTGTATGCCTGTGTGTTGTAGAGGATATGTACCGGTATATAAAATTTGCGCCCTATCAGCCGGTGCGCTCAATGTGTATGTTAAATACAGAAATGGCACACATAAATGAGACTGCGCCTTTTCACACGGTGCACCCTTTGGTCGTGAAAATACGGTAAATGAAATTCAGCATAAACACAAGACAGTGACCTAAAATTTGAATGTTTAAAATCAATACCCAAAAAGACACATCGATTTCTGTGTTGGGCTCATGTGTTTTCAAACTTTAAAACACTCTTTCATTTAAGCTGCCTCCAATTTGTTAGTGATGCTGAGGGCAGTGAGCATACAGTATCTCCACAAAGGCAAAAAGAGAGACACTGAATTTATTTTGTGTGGCGTCATAGAATTTCACAGAAAACAAAGAGTCCAACCACTCTTCCAAGATGTTGACAACCCTGTACCCTGATCAAACTGGATGATGGTTGGCAGTTGAATAGTTGAGGTTTTTGTGGCGTTACTAAACACTAGAAAGGGGCAAAACCAACTATGTTCGTGGCCAGCCTATACAGTATGTGGATGTGAATAGCGTCCCGGGGGCGGGGGGTCTATGGAAATGTTCCCCATGATAACCTTTTGACAGACGTTGTTTAGTGCAGGGGTGGTCAACCAGTCAGAGATGAGGAGCCATTTTTTTAATTATCTTACTGCAAAGAGCCGCACGCGCACGCACATGCACACGCACACGCGCACGCACACGCGCACGCACGCACGCACACACACGCACGCACACATATATCCAAACTCACACTTACAATGCGACGCACAACACATGCAGACACACACATGCGCAGAGACGAAAACACACACACACACACAAAACCATGCACACACGAACATTGCATGCATGACGAGCAAAAGCAACAGGTCCTTGGGTGCTTTGTAAATTTTCGGAAAAACTATCTGCTTTTCTGTCTGACTTTTCAAAGTGAGCAACTTGTGCTTGCGCAGTTAAATCCCTTTTGGAAATTCCTGGTCGTTGTTAGCATGGGGTGAGCTAAAGTGGTGCTGAAGATTTGAAGCTTTGAAATGTGCTAATGACGCCTGACATATAAGGCAGAATGGCTTGCTATTACGTGCAACAAAAAAATATAAACACTGCCATTTTGAGAGCAAACTTGACAAAAATTGTTTACGACTCAAATGATTGATTTTCATCTCACGCACATGCGTGTTGACGTCACCTGGTCAGCTTGCTACCGTCTTTTCACGACTGTAAGTCTCCAATGTCCTCCAAAATGTGCAGTCGTGAAAATATGGTACATAGCGACTGAATGGTGTCACGTTCCGAATGAGGCAGAAAGTAACTGACTCGTAGAAACGAAGTGGGATGTTTGGATCCCCAAGCAGGCGACAGAGACAGAAGATCATTGCAGGGTGTTTACTAACGTAACAAATGGTGCTGGTCCAAAAACAGGTGAACCAGCGGAATTGTAAGAAATAAACTAACCGGCGGTGGTGCAAAAGTAGGCACAATCCCGAAAGAAGATAGACATTTCAGGGACGTGGGGGGGGGGGAAATTCGGACCGGATCAACACACACACACCGAAGCTGAGAAATGATACGGGCGAGATACGAGCTGAACATCAATAATCCGGTGCTAGCGAGATAACTGCGAACCGTATAAATACACAGTGTCTGTCGATGAGGGGATTGACAGCAAGTGGTGGAAGCGGGGAGGCACGGCCCCGCCCCCTGCTGTCAATCCGCACGTGAAAAACGAAAACGGCAGCGCCAAATATTTTTGACGCTCGTCATGTGAAAGCCCTTGAAGAGGCGCATGAAATGGGCCAAAGAGCCGCATGAGGTTCGCGAGCCGCGGGTTGGCCGGGCCTGGTTTAGTGTTTTTAAAGGACACATTTTATATACACACACCCACAGTGTGACAATTTTTCCAAAATTAAATGTTTTCTGGGGGTTATTGGATGGACACGCACAGACACGGGTGTGTGGTTGTCTCTGCACCAATGGGATACTATTATTATTACCGGTATTTCTATCCCTATGCTGCTAAAATACACAATTGCAAAGCAAGCATCCACAATAAATTCAGTACACAGGTAGCTATAAATAAGGCATCAAAAGTAACTTTGTAGGAGCATGTATTGAGCCTCTGGAATGAAATCTGTGGATAATTTTGAGTGTTTCATTAACCTGCAATGCATGTTTTTGAAATGTGGGAGGAAATCAAATTGCCTGGAGCAATCCCACACATGCACAAGGACAACACTCTTTGCACAGGAACGTCGGAGCCGGAATCGAACCCTGCTCCGATGTACTGTGAGGCAGACATGCTCACATTTGTAAATCAGGTTCAGCCTCTATTTATTTGAAAACACTAGTAATACAACATTTATAATGTTCAAACAGATAAATGCCATTGGTTCAAGTAAATAATCATTAACTTAGAATTTAATGACTGCAACAATGTCACTTGCAACTTTTGCCAAGCTCCTGCCAGTCCATGTGTAATATACATTTACACTGAGCCAACTGCAAATACAATATCAATTTACTGTATATATGGAGCACAAATGAGGAGTGTGGGTGAACTAGGAAATTTGATCAGACAGACATGAGTGAAGCCGTGATCACAGCAAACTTGGCCTCAGTCAATCATTACAATTTCATGAGGGTGAATGGAATTTAAAATACCTTAACTTGTTTTTTTACTTTGTGACATACACATAGAGTAGCGACCAGATGAACTTGTTTTG
Organism: Hippocampus bargibanti; assembly: GCF_051943395.1. NCBI lineage: Eukaryota > Metazoa > Chordata > Actinopteri > Syngnathiformes > Syngnathidae > Hippocampus > Hippocampus bargibanti. Next base: position 3,841,515 of record NC_142739.1, on the reverse strand, counting down.
GCCGAGCTTTTACGTCGGATGCCCTTCCTGACACATAATGGCCACGCCACACATCCATTAGAAAGTTTAGGGATGAGGTGGTTGTTACGGATGAGGGTATTGGCGGTTGTAAAGGAAAGCCAAATGTCCAATTGGTAGGAGTGTGGGCAAAGCAAGGAAGGGGTGCAAGATGCACTCTAATAAAAATAATTTGTTTCCCAAGATAAAAAGTCAAACAAGGCTTGTGGAAAGTATGCACATGAACCACACATGAACCACACATGAACCACGAGAAAATACATAACATGAGACAAAACTAAACAATTTCAATAACAATCTTACTGTAACAAGCACTATGGCCATGCTGATTTATTATGTGGCGACCTTAATGTAGTTTGCTCTATTTTGTTTTTGCCAGAACAATCCATAGTGGGACAATTTTGCTTTTGATCATGAAATCTCTGCAAATATTTTTATTGGGAAACATTCACTCCTGACCTTTGAAGATTTTGGTTAATGTCTATAGCTTGAGGTCTTTTGAAGTCAGCATGGTTTGGTAAAAACATTGAAAAACCTTCCAACGATAACTAGATTACAGTATTGTGTCTAAAGGTTTTGGCTTCATTTTAGTATGCCGGCAATGAGTTTGTCTATGAGAACCATGACTTCAAATTCCTCACTTTTTTTCATAAGAAATACTCAGCCAACACCTCTTGCCCCATGTAAACTAATAAAGGATCACTCTCATGCTGTTGCTTAACCCCTCTCTCTCTCTCTCTCTCTCTCTCTCTCTCTCTCTCTCTCTCTCTCTCTCTCTCTCTCTCTCTCTCTCTCTCTCTCTCTCTCCCTCTCCCTCCCTCTTAAAATTGTGATTGGAACAGGGTGCTATATGAGGAGGTGAGGTAGACATTCCATTAATTGGCAAGTGACTAATCCTCAGTGAACTCTGCTTCTTGGCCAAAGTCAACTGGGCTAATCTCCAGCACACCTGCAACCAAAGTGTGAATAAACTGTATAGAAGATGGATGGACACACTATTTAACAAGAGTTACTGACATTTGAAATGAGATATGTTATTGTTATAGAGTTGGAGACCTAAATAAAATACAACACGTGGAAGAATTTTCATTTGCGCAATAAAAATAGATTCCAAACAAAATGATGACAACAGTCAATGTTCAAGTAAAGTAATTATTATATTATACGGTTTGTATAATAATAATAATAATAATAATAATAATAATAATAATAATAATAATAATAATACGAGGGGCGGCCCGGTAGCCGAGTGGTTAGCACACCGGCTTCACAGTGCAGAGGTCGCCGGTTCGCGTCCCGGTCTGGCCTCCCTGTGTGGAGTTTGCATGTTCTCCTCGGGCCCGCGTGGGTTTTCTCCAGGTCCTCCGGTTTCCTCCCACACTCCAAAAACATGCATGGCAGGCAGATTGACCACTCCAAATTGTCCCTAGGTGTGAGTGTGAGAGTGACTGTTGTATGTCTTTGTGTGCCCTGCGATTGGCTGGCAATCAATTCAGGGTGTCCCCCGCCTCGTGCCCAAAGACAGCTGAGATAGGCTCCAGCAACCCCCGCGACCCTAATGAGGAATAAGCGGTACGGAAAATGAGATGAGATGAGATGAGATATTAATACGTTTGTGTAAGCTCTCAGTCGTACAGGAGTGGTCCATCGATGAGAAGGTCTCTTCAGCCGTCATCTGTACAATTTTCAAAATAATAATAATAATAATAATACATTACATTTTAAGCCCCTTTCAAAGCTCTCAAATCTCTCTTTGTGGGCCTATCGTGTTGCTCTGTGACTGGGGAATTGGATTGGATTGGATTGGATTTGCCTTTATTAGTCTCGCAGTGGAGAAATTTACATTTCACAGCAGCAAAGTTATGAAAGAAATGAAAGTAGAAAAGCAAAACATAGGAGCTGCTGGAAAGGCATTTAATTTCTTTAAATATAGGATGACTCATTTAAACAGCATTATCACTCTGCAGTTACTGCTTTATCAAACAGTAGTCAAAATGTGTCTTATGGAGTGGAATCTGCATAAGTCAGCTGCATGTATTTTCACTGTGTACTCCAGTTTCCTCCCACATTCCAAAATCATTCTTGACAGGTTATTGGAGCAATCCAAAAAAATGTTGTTCGTCAATATGTGTCCTGTGACTGACCAGTTCAAGGTGTACTCTGCCAACTGCCCAAAGACAGCTGAAAAAAATTTTTTTTTTCATTTTCCAAACCACTTTATCTTCAATGAGGTCACAGGGGTGCTGTAGTCTATCCCAGCTGTCATTGGGCAGGGGATAGCCTGCCATACATATGCATGTTTTAGAATGTAAGAGGAAAGGGTAGGACCCAGAGAAAACCCACGCAAGCATGGGGAGAGCATGCAAACATCAGAAAGCCACAGCTCGAATTGAACCCAGTACATCTGCACTGTGAAATCAACGTGCTAACCGCTCGACTACCGTGCTGCCCATACGCACAGACACACACACATACACGGAGAGAGAGGGGGAGGGAAAGAGAGAGAGAGGTAAAGAGAGACAGAATGAGAGAGAAAGAGAGAAAGAGAGAGAGAGAGAGAGAGAGAGAGAGAGAGAGAGAGAGAGAGAGAGAGAGAGAGAGAGAGAGAGAGAGAGAGAGAGAGAGAGAGAGAGAGAGAGAGAGAGAGAGAGAGAGAGACAGAGGGAGAGAGGGAGAGAGAAAGATAGAATAAAACCTGTTTATTACTGGATGCTGAACAGATCATGATCATGTTTGAGATGCTCTGGATTGGTCTAATATATTGCGTGTTCAAGTTCCTACCAATGTCCACTAACTTTATACAGCCATTGAATGGTGAGTGATGTAGTGGTGGTTAATTCTAGAGAAGGCTTGGATTGGATTTGGATTTGCCATTATTAGAGAAATTTACATTTCACAGCAGCAAAGTGATGAAAGGAATGAAAGTAGAAAAACAAAATACATGAGCTGCTGGAAAGGCAGCCACTCTCGCTTGCAGGACTAATAATAAATTGGACAATATCATTCTAAGTTTATTGCTCGCAGATGCCGCTCCAGGTGCAATTTTATTTGTTACATTCTCTCTTAATCCGCTCAACAGTTTCAGGGTGTCTTCAGCGTGCCTCTTCTAATCATTGGGTCTTAATTATGAATGTCTAATTCATAACTCCGACAATCAATGTTCAATGTCATCTAACCCAAAAGAAAAAAGGTCCCAATCACTCTTTACTCCTAAAGCCTTTTTTCCAATTTGAGCATTAGTCACTCCAGTACTGTGAACCGCAAGATAAAACATTTTAAAGAACTTTGAAGTTCTGTTTGTGATCTAATGTAGGGAAAGAGATGCCCATTTCACGGTAAGATCAGAGCATTGTCATCAAATGGTTAACATAGTATCGTTTTGCTTTGCTTGAATGCTGCTGCGCCGATGACCATTTTGTGTCTGGGAGGTTGTGTCAGGAAGGGCATCCGACGAAAAAGCTTGGCCAAAACCAACATGCGAATCAAATTTGAAGATGGAGGACACTGATTCGCTATGGCGACGCCTTGGGAAAAGCCGAAAGGAAAAGAACAGGGAGATCACTTACTGGAGCACATATTGAGTTCGGGGCTACGCATGCCGTAGTAACCAGCTGGACAGTCATGAAGGCATTCGCCATACTGTCTCATCCTTTCTCTCCGTAGAAACAGGAAAAGTTTAGGCTGGCAGTTTACACAGCCGTTGTCTCTGGAGCACACTGAGCAGCCTTTACAGATGGGGTATGCTCCATAGCTAGCTGCAAGACAAAAAGGAGATGCAATCAGTAAAGGAGAACCAAAATCCCACAAACTCTCACCAGCTGAAAGTACAAAGATTTAAAAGAACATTAATGGTCATAGGGCGGCCCAGTAGTCAAGTGGTTAGCATGCTGGCTTCACAGTGCAGAAGTCGTGAGTTCAAGACACGGTCTGGCCTCCCTGTGTGGAGTTTACATGTTCTCCCCGGACCCGCATGGGCTTTCTCCGGGTCCTGCGATTCCCTCCCATATTATGGTCTAACTGTGCCTAGGTTTGAGTGTGACAGTGACTGGTTGTTTGTCTCTGCGTGCCCTGTGATTGGCTGGCAATCAATTCAGGCTGTCCCCCACCTAGTGCCCGAAGACGGCTGGGATAAGCTCCAGCATCCTTCCAACTCCCTCGCGCGACCCTAATGAGGATAAAGCGGTCTGGAAAATGGATGGATTCATGTTCATCATTTAACACAGCTTACATGTTCAAAGGGAACTCGGAACACACTTAAAGTTTTAAAGTTTTATAATCGTACCATTTGTTCTTATCTTATGATTTGTTTTATATTAATTCAATAATAGGTAATTTGTGTTGTATACCCTATATAACATATAAACCTCAACTATACAAAAGTACTGACATATGGCAACATCATATGCACATGCAGAGAGCCTTGAGTAACGGCACGAGTGAAAGGCAGGTTTAACGTAACGGCACATGATTTGAAGGAGAGTTCAGATAGCAAATGGCGATACTTGTTTAACGGTGTTGTAAAATATGTTTGTGTTCATTAGTTATTTAGCTAGAACACTTTTAAGATCTGTAATGTAAATATGTCAAAGTCATGATGTGGGACATTTTCTCAATTGACAAAGTTATGTAATTGTAATATCGACCTTGTTCAACCAAGAGTGCCAAGTGTCTGAGTTCATCTATTTTATGTCTTCACGATTGGATTGAAACATGTTTTACAGGTATCTTGTAATGTTGTGTTTTGTGAGTCCTTTCAACTATTTTATTGCATTTTGTCCTACCTTTGACACATTACCGTCTCTCATATTATCCATCTGCCGTAATAATATTGGATTTACACAACTGGATGCTAAAATAATATTGCACTGAATGGAACTGAAAGATATCTTGGCAAAAGTAATGAACTGTGTGGCTGGAAAACTCATTATGTAGCTTATTTTGGGCTGCTCAAACCTATTAATATCGCCTGTGTGCTATCAATAGAACTATTAAAATAATAGAGAAATTACAGACATGGGTGCTCATCTACAATCAAATAAAACATTTTACAATGGATGCATTTCAATCTGTATTTTGAAAAAAAAAAAAAAACAATACAAAACAAAATAAATATGTGTATGTGACCTATCATTGGACCGCTCTGTGAATTTGAATTTGAAGGTATGCTATGTTTGATCCTGTGCAGCTGATCTCATGTTCTCAATTGAGTATGTTAGTGGGCAAAAAAAGAATGGCTGGATAGAGTGGAGACAACCTTGATTGCTGATCTTGGGAGATTAGGTTCTATTTTTCTGTGGAAAAGGTTTGAGGTTGAGGCCACAGGTATGTCTTAAAGGAGGCCATATTTCATTGTCTGGAGCTGCGCTGTCTATGTCTGCTAAGAATGCCAGACAGTGTACACAAATCCACATCAGGCTTCTGCAATTGTAACATATAAACTGCTTGGAAATGTAAGTTAACCAGTGATCTCAAAACTGTATAGTTGAGCCACCTTGATGTGTTTTACAACATTTGTGAGTTGCAACTAAGACGAGATGAGAGGCGAGAAAGTCAAGTAAGCAGCTGATGTTGCATTTAGGATGACTGACCTAAACTGGCAGGAATGTGTTCTTTTAATGTGTCATCCATTGGATGCGGTCTTTTCCTCTTGTACAGTACACTTTTTTTTCAAAATGACTTTTTCATTTTGACACATGCATCCCTTTGTTTTGTCTACATCGTGTCATGCAGCGCGTCTTTCATGTTTGTTTTGTTTTTGTTTTCCTCTGCCAGTCATATTGAAATACAAGTGACTTAATTCTACAGAACGCGTGTAATGATTTTTTTGTGTGCGTGTGTGTGATTGTGTGAGTGTGTGTGTGTGTGTGTGTGTGCGTGAGTGTGTGTGTGTGTGTGTGTGTGTGTGTGTGTGTGTGTGTGCGTGTGTGTGTGTGTGTGTGTGTGTGTGTGTGTGTGTGTGTGTGTGTGTGTGTGTGCGTGTGTGTGTGTGTGTGTGTGTGTGTGTGTGTGTGTGTGTGTGTGTGTGTGTGTGTGTGTGTGTGTGTGTGTGTGTGTGTGTGTGTGTGTGTGTGAATGTGAGATTATGTTTTGCGGTTTACCATATTGAACATGTTCAAAACTAGATTGAGGCTCACATGCCATTTGAAGAGGCCCTCCCCATATTCGATAAAGTGGATCGTTTTTGGTTTCAGCCACAGAATACATATAATGTGGAGCAAAACAAGTCCACATTTCCCACTTCTAACATTCAAAGTGAAAATTCCACTGATCCCTAAAGCGCTGTATTTATGAAAAGACAGGGACCATGCAGTCATGGCAAACTTCAGTGAAGAACCCCTCGTGAAGATTTCTTACTCAGTGTGACAGGCCTGCAAGGCAAAGTAACTATTATATAAGGCCACTGGTCTTCAGGAAGCAAATTAAAACATTTTCAAATATCCTCTGCATCACCCATCAACAATCCATTATGACAGTTCCATTCTGAATTAATGTAGTGTGCTGAAGACAGATTATGTTTGACGTTGGATTTACAAAGGAACATGTATTCAATATGCACAAAACATTTGAATACAACAGGTCAGCATCTTTAGTCTTGCTTGTTGTGTTTGAGATTTATGAATTGTAATAAAATATTGAGCAAGTCAAATTAGCTTTTAATGATGATGATAAGCAGGCCGCTTCAAAAGAATAGAAACAATGACCAAATCCTGTATTTGTGTTCTTGAGGTCAATATGCAAGTGGCGATCAGTATTACTGTTTTATTACCAAGTAATTCAATAAGGATCTGATAAAAGTTATGATTGAAGCGTTAGGTGGGCAAAAGCGAATTATGTAAGCCTTCGGCGGCCACATGACATCATTGTCATTCTTAATTTATCAATGTTTGGGGTTTCACCTGTTATTTTTTTCAGTCAGTGGTAGTTGGGGATCAGTGACGTGCAGTCAGGTGAGGCAGGTGAGGCTGTGCCTCACCTGTCATCATGGAAATCTCATCTCATCTCATTTTCCGTACCGCTTATTCCTCATTAGGGTCGCGGGGGTTGCTGGAGCCTATCTCAGCTGTCTTCGGGCACGAGGCGGGGGACACCCTGAATTGGTTGCCAGCCAATCGCAGGGCACACAAAGACATACAACAGTCACTCTCACACTCACACCTAGGGACAATTTGGAGTGGACAATGTGGTTTTTGGAGTGTGGGAGGAAACCGGAGGAGCCGGAGAAAACCCACGCGGGTCCGGGGAGAACATGCAAACTCCACACAGGGAGGCCGGACCGGGACGGGAACCGGCGACCTCTGCACTGTTAGCCGGTGTGCTAACCACTCGACTACCGGGCCGCCCCATCATGGAAATGTCAAATGAAAAAATAAATTAAACAGTTATATTTAGTTGGTGATTTGTACTTTAAAGTTATTTTCCATTTAACTTGTTTTGATTTTTTTTTTCAAAATCACTGAATTTTCACATTCACTGTTGAAATACTAAACTCGAGACGAGCGGTGAGGCAGCAGCCGGCTGAGCCTCACCATGGATTGCGCAATGACTATGCTAACTGTGCTGGCTTGCTTTGCAGTGAGACCACATTGCTGTCCCTCTGCATAACGCTATTAAAGTGTTCAAAAAATTTGTAGTATATGAACTACATTTCTACACTTTAGCTGGTGTATATAATGTACAGTCACTGTACATTATAAACACTGTACAACAAATTTTTATCAAAACTGTGTGCATAAGTGAGGCACACAGTTCTCCTGCCTCATGACAGGGGGCGCTGGTGATTCCAGAGATTCTTCTTGCAACTCCTCGGCTGCAGAATAGAATTAGTGACAACAAGCTACAGTAAACAGTTAGCAAGTTAAGTGCAACCATCCAGTCATTTTTTTCGTGTTGCTTGGCCTTATTTTCAGAATGGAGAATTTTCTAAACTGGACTTTCAATCAAAGCAGGAGATAATTAAAGGAAGACCAACACCGGACTCACAAACGGTGAGGGATGGATGTAAATCTCCTGGTCAGCTTCTCAGCTTTTTGGCACAGAAGGATCTCATTGAAACTATTCCTGGGGCGACAAAGTTGCTCCAGCTCGTGCTCCCTGTTCCAGTGACTACAGCATCAGTGGAGCGGTCATTCTCAGCACTGAAAAGACTGAAAACATACAGTCGGAACAGGACTGATCAACGACGACTTTCTTCACTGGTAGTGATCTCCATTCAGACAGAGACTTTTAAAACTGAAGAAAGATCAGGAAGGCTTCTACAAATAAGTTATCGATGCCTTTCTTCAGAAGCAGCGGCGCATGGACTTCATTTATAAGTAAAGGTAACACGATAATATGTTTTAAATTATTTTTTCGACGCTAGAGTTTGTATATATAAAGAATGCTGACATGACATTTTAAACAAAACACGTTATCTGTTGCCAATCAAATGGTGAATAAGCTACTCTGTTGAGTTCATATGTTTGTAAATCTGACTGTGATGGGCAAGACCCTTCAGTGTGTAGGCTAATGCCTACCTCATACAATGGTGAGAGACAATAAATCGAATGACATGCCGGCTCAGACGTCGCCCGGCCAAACAAGGTCTGCGTCAGGTGATGAGGAACCAGAGCACCTTGATGGAAAATGGGCTACTCGAGCAAAGCGGAGATGGACGAGATGCAATAACATGGCTCTGTTGGAATGCTACTACTCAAGCAACCCTAGTCAGAGGGGTTACATGCGGAGAATGGAGGCTGAATGGTTACTTCGAAAGCCACAGTCACGGTTGACGACGAAACAACTAGTAGCACAGTGTTCCAATATCCACAAACGGCAATTGCTATCACAACTTGAGTTGAGGTCCAACACAAATTCCAAGGAGAACGGCCCCAGGCTGCCACATCAGTGGAAGAGATGAAAAGGTTTCTTCAGCCGTCAACTGTACTTCTTTGAATGAAGTACAGATGACGGCTGAAGAAACCTTTTCATCGATGGACCACTCCTGTACGACTGAGAGCTTACACAGACATATCAGAGGAAGAGGTTAGACCAGAGATTGGGAGGCAAGCCCCAATTAATGATGAGATTGGGAAGCCAGCCCGAATGAATGAAATGCTGAGTGAAGCAGCAACTGACCTGAGAGATAAGATCATGGCAAGAATGAAAACTGGGCAACCAAGAAACCAATTATAACGGCTATGTGAAGTACCACCTGAAAGTCTCACGGAAACTGTGAATGCAGCACTGAGAGCGATCCCGACCGGAACGATCACGAAAAACCAATGAGCTGATATGCGCTTCAGCATCAGTGATCCTAGAGATGCTTGGCTGCAAGAGCAACCGTGAGAGCCACGATATTCGTTACCCACCATGGAAAAGACGGTTGGTGGCTAAGATCAAGGCGGCTCGGAAAGATGTGAGTTAATTGACGGAGACCCAGAGAGGTGTGAATAAAAGGCCAATACCCTAGAGGTGCATGCAGATAACCATACCTGAAGTACTCGAAACTGCCAAACAAAGGCTCCAGGCCTTGTCCAGTTGCCTAAAGACGTACACGAAAGAGATGAGGCCAGAGGAAGAAAAGGCTGTTCACAACACAACCTGCGAAAGTGTACGCTCAGTGGCAGGGTTCTAATAGCAGAGCAGACCCTCCTCGGCTGGAAACTGAAAGATACTGGAAAGGCATATGGGAGAAGGAGGTTGCACAGAACAGCAGTGCACAATGGCTGGTGACTCTGAAAGAGGAGCACAGCAACCTCACTGAACATGACCCAGTTACCATCACAGCGGAAGACATACAAGAAAAAGTCTCATGTCTGAAAAACTGGATGGCAACAGGCCCGGATATGGTCCACATCTACTGGCTAAAGAAACTTACAGCACTCCACGAGCGCCTAGCAGCACAAATGAACCAGTTGCTGATGGATGGGACCCACCCAGCATGTCTAACCGAAAGGCGTGTTTTCTTTGGATTTACCATTTGATGTCTGTTACTTGGCACACCGGCGGTTTAATTCTTCTCTAGGCAGCACCAAATGACTGAACTAGCTATGGCCATTTTTCAAGCAATTGCTTTGATAGGTATTCCATTTCATCTCAGTTTCATAACTGCTCATTTTTCACCCATAGGCAAGTCTGATTTTTATGTTAGTTGTGACAAGTTACACTACAACTATAAAATGTAGTCTTTAAAAGCAAAACCTGTGTCCGTCATATTGTTTGGATGGTTCATGTAATAAGAAATCATACAAAATAGCAAAACAAACCAAATGTTCTAATACTTTAGTTCATGTGAAACATTGGTGTGTTCAAGTGGTGCGAGAAAGTGCTATCCTGTAAGATCTGCATACAATCCCAATACAAATAAACAGGAAAGCAAATATTCATTTCTTTCTACACATCTTTGGATGTCAAAACACTCACACGATGACAAACGGAAAGTAAAATGTATTATTGTTCCAATACATTTGCTGTGAACCACAATTATATAAAAGTGTAAAGCAGTGGTACACTATAAAATATTGTTGGATGATTTCTTAAGGACTCATGGCATTACACAGACCCAGTGACGTGCGGTGAGGTTCATGGCTGGTGGGCACTGACGTCATCACAGTCAGATTTACAAACATGGACTCCACAGAGTAGCTTATTCACCATTTGATTGGCAACAGTTAAAGTGTTATGTTTAAAATGTCATGTCAGCATTCTCTATATACTGTATACAAACTGTAGCATAGAAAAAAGAATTTAAAAAATGTTATTATCGTGTTACCTTTACTTGATGACTTGAAATGAAGTCCAAATCTCTCTGTCTCAATGAAGATCACTGCCAGTGAAGAAAGTCGTCCTTGATCAGTCCTATTCCGACTGTATGTTTTCAGTCTTTTGTGCTGAGAATGACCGCTCCACTGATGCATGAGTAGCTGGAACAGTGAGCACGAGCTGGTGCAAATTTGTCGCCTCAGGAATAGTTTCAATGAGATCCTTCTGGGCCCAAAAGCTGAGAAGCTGTCCAGGAGATTTAAATCCATCCCTCACCGTTTGTGAGCTATACAGTCCGTTGTTGGTCTTCCTTTAAGTATTATTTCCTGCTTCGATTGAAAGTCCAGTTTAGAAAAATATTTCAATTTAGATATGTAATCCACCATTCTGAAAATAAGGCCAAGCAACACGAAAAAATGACTGTGTTGTTGCACTTAACTCGCTAACTGTTTACTGTAGCTTGCTGTCACTAATTCTATTATTCTGCAGCTGAGGAGTCGCAAGAAGAATCTCTAATCACCAGCGCCCCCTGTCATGCGGTAGGAGAACTGTGTGCCTCACCTATGCACACAGTGTTGATCAAAATAAAATAAAATAAACACTGTAATACAGTGTTTATAATGTACAGTCACTGTACATTATACACACCAGCTAAACTGTAGAAATTTAGTTCATATACTAAAAGTGTTTGAACACTTTAATAGCGATATGCAGAGGGACAGCAATGGGGTCTCACTGCAGAGCAAGCCAGCACAGTTAGTATAGTTATTGTGTAATCCATGGTGAGGCTCAGCCGGCTGGTGCCTCACCGCTCGTCTCTACTTAGTATTTGAACGGTAAATGTGAAAATTCAGCGATTTTGAAAAAACATCCAAAAATGGTGAAGTTAAATGGAAAAGAACGTTAAAGTACAAATAACTAAATAAATTGGCTATCTAGCTAGTTAGCTAACTGTCTAGCTGGCTATCCATTAGCTATCTTTTAGCTAGCTGGCTGGCTTTCTATCTATTTGAGTTACTTTTGGGTTGAGTGAACGTTGGCGCATGTGGCTGCCGCTGCTCACCCACAGAAAAAAAACGATCCTGTGACTGTAAAGTGACCTTGAGAGTTTTGAAAGGTGCTTAGAAATGAAATGGATGATGATAATAACCGTTTCATTTGTCATTTGATGTTTCCATGATGACAGGTGAGGCACAGCCTCACCTGCCTCCCCTGACTGCACGTCACTGCACAGAGCCAATCTCCTATGAGCAATTCATTTCGAAACCCTAATAAAAAAGTATTGACTTTCTCAAAAGAAAATATTTGCAGAATATTTATATATTTTTTTTTTTTTCATAAAAATGACACCTTATTCATTGGGAGGCTCCTATTCTGAAGTATATATTTCAATAATCATGTTGGAATTGGTTTCCTATAAAGGTCATCTTCCAGTATAAGGTATATATATATTTTTTTCTCACTGTTTGATTCATAACACGTGTAAATATGAGTCTGTGACATGATTTAAGGTTGATATCTGTGATGTTTGTCATTAGCATGGAATAGTCTTTGATAATCGAAAGCATGTAGAAACGAACGGGTTTGAATTTGGTACTGTTGTGGCATCCGTTTGTGACTCATTATCCAAGTGCGTGCATTTTGTTTGCTCCCCGCCCATTCAACTCAGGCAAAATGACTCACGGTTAGACCACATGCAACTGAAATTGTGCATCAGCTGCCAATCTCAAATGATTTTGCAGATGAAATGATGCAATTCGTCTTTTCATTAAAAAAAAAAAAAAAAACCCAAAGATTTACAAACCAAAGTGTTCCACGTTGCGGAACTATTAGTGTAAATCAACAGTCTTTCTGTCATAGTTTGAGAGGTGGTGGATGGTTGCGGTCCCCAAAAAATCAGGCAGGGGGGAGCAGAAGGGTGAATTTGACAAATTGTATTAAAATAAAGTTAGCAGGAAACAAATCTAAAACATCGAAGTCATCAGAACAGAAAAGAACAAAGTATCAAAGAAAACCATGAGTACAAATCTGCCAAAATGAAACAAACCTGACAGGGTGAAGAAAACACAATGACCTGACATCGAATGGTCGTGCCGGGAGTCCTTTTAACTGCCACTGATTGAAATGACCAACACCCGTGCAGGTGCAGGCGGGGCCGACAGCGCCACCCGTTGGTTGCCAGCCAGAATGTGACAGTCTGCCACTGATTGAAACGGCCGACACCTGTGCAGGTGCAGGCGGGGGTGACACCGCCACCTGTTGGTCGCCAACCAGAATGTGACACTTTCACAAAATCTACCAATAGTTTCACCTTTTTACCAAGGGCAGCATTGTAGTTACGGTGTCCTCTTGGCAGCCATTATGAATTTGGTGAAACCATTCGAGTGTTTAATCCCCTTGACATACTACATATAGAGCACATGACAAATTAATGAATAACTAGTTTTCAAGTTTGAAGTCAAAGACAAAGACTGTCAGTGTGGTTCTCATGGGAATATTTGAAATGTTGGTTCAGTCGTTAGAAAGCTTCGTGGAATTTCACAAGTTTGATTTGCTTTCGCAGCCCAAATAAAATGATGGGGCGGGCCAGATTTGGCCCCCGTATCTTGACTTTGACACCTGTGATCTAAATACACATTCACATACTCTTTGATCTGTTTCCTTTGGCAGTTGTGAGGTTGAGCAGAATCACGATGTAGGTTGGGCTGGTATAAAAAAAATAATACATAAGTAAATACATAAATAAGTAAATAAATAAATAGATACATAAATACATACATACGTAAATAAATAAATAAGCAAACAAGTGCAGCAGACTCCATTAGCCATGAAGGGAATGTGGCTTTGTTCACAATTCTCAGACCTCCTTGGCAGGCTCTTTTGGTGACCGTGATTTTGCCCGGTGTCACGATCCATTCGCCACCAATCATCGTTCTCCCGGGCAAGCGTTTGGGTGCACTGAGGCCATCCACCAATCGGCCAATGTACCGGTCCCATTGGAGGATTTTATTTTTTTACTCTTTTACTGGTCAAGTCAGGTGGCCTTACAGCTGCCCAGACTGACCACTGTGGAGTCCTAGCTCGTCTCTGGCTGGCTCTCAGATGTATTTTTTTTTTAATTCAGCTCCATGGTCACCCTGTGCGACCTTACAGAGGGTGCTGACCAATGTGTGTGTATGTGTAGCTGTGTCGCTTAAAATCTGGAAAAGTATTTGCGGTGTGTGTGAAAGCTTACGTTGATGAAGCCATCCTCCAGGAGATGCGCCAAAAACAGCACGATTCTGGCTCACTGCATTTCAATGGAGCCAACAAAATGAAGAGACGGTGGCCACAAGACGCCCACATATCGGGAACTAATCAATCAGAGAAAAGCTGTTTTCCATATCAAATTAAGGCGAACGCAGGCCCAATAGGAGCAGTGGGTCTTTAACTCTTCATATGAGCATCAATTACATTGGATTGGATTGGACTTGCCATTATTAGTCTCGCAGTGGAGAAATTTACATTTCACAGCAGCAAAGTTATGAAAGAAATGAAAGTAGAAAAGCAAAACATAGGAGCTCCTGGAAAGGCAGCCATTCTCGCGGCGCCGTCTTGAAATCAAAAGAACAAAAAAAACTAAATAACAAATAACATGACAACACAAAGACAGAGACATTCGTTCTTAAGCACTTTATGTACCCGCTTTGTTACATAAAGCAGTTCCAGATGAAAGAGGAGAGGGTCAAAGCGTCTCTTCACCAGTGGATCAGGGACATCATGGTGGAATGTGCACGTCGACTACAAGCTAAATGTTTAAAGCAAAAACATTCTGTGTCTTGGTGATTTTCTACGATTCCTGATTTCAATTGATGGTCGTGCACTTCAAGCTTGCACGTAGTACAGAAAGATTGAAATTCCTCAGTGGTAAAACTTCAGCTCAGTGAAAGTGAATGAATGACTCAGCATGAAAGCACATCAGTCCACTGGTTAGCACGCTCGTCTCAGAGTACGGAGGTTCAGGATTTGATTCCTGGCTCTCACATTCCAAAAACATGCATCCTTAAATGTAGAGACACACCGATTTAAATAATTGAAAGTTGAAAAAAAAAATATTTGAAAACAGATTATGTCTCCACATCTTTGAAGTTAACTAATTTCATAAAACTGAACATAGTGTTAAAGTAATGGGTATGATGTTAATAAAATACTTTGAGACTAAAAGGTACACACATGATCGTTTCTGCAGTTTTCCCATATGTCTTCCATTTTTACTTGCCAGCTAAACATGATGCAAGTGAGAACATTACATTCTATGACCTTTATTACTTTTCCGTCAGTTGAAGCATCAAATACTTTGAAGTTGTTTATTCAAAGTGCTTTAAAAATTGCTGAGAGGTAGAAAATACTTTATTTTTTTGTTATTGCTAAAACACTGATGAACTTTTTTCACCAGTCATTCTTTCTCACAGAGACTATGCCAGCTCTCTTTGGGCTAGGCACGGCACATCCATATATGTCGGGGCAATCAGATAAACAACATTTCTCACCTGGGAACTATTTAGAGCATTCAATCAACCTAACATGCTTTTTTGGAGGCTGGGGGGTGGATGTGGTAAGAAACAGGAGTACCTGGAGAAAACCCACACAGGCATGCAGAGAAAATGCAAAATCCAAACAGGAAGGCCAACCGAACCCACATCTGCACTGTGAGCTAACAACTCACTAATTATTTTTAAATCAAAACATTTTTTGAAAACTAAAATTTCTAATTGTTGTTGTGACAGTACGCAGTCATGAATCATGCAGCAATAAATTTCATTGACCCAAAACATGTTTTTTTCTGTTTTTACTTATTCCTTGCACACCGAATCAAGACACGGAATCAAGCAAAGTTGGGTCAACCAAGTTGGTTGCTTTTTGGGTTAAAATCAACCAAACAAATGGATAAAACAAAAGCACCACGAGATAAAGAGTGACGTTAAATAACAAAACTATACGTTCTTAATGGTTTAATGTTTGGTCAATGTCTGACAGTCAGAATCGGGTAAAATGGCCACGCTTCAGGTGAAAGATTTTGATTCTTTGTGAAAAGCTTTACAGAATTATACCCTTTCTCAGAGTCAATTATTGTTTCTCCAACTGCCTTGTTAAATGATGGTATGAATTAACTGGTGCTCCAGTTTAGAGGAAAATGAGAGAGTCAGATAAAGACCACATTGCCCCTCCCAGCCACTGAAGACAGACGAAACCAAGCCAAAGTAAACCAAAACAAACCATTACCATCGTGCAAACTTGTGAAAAGATGCAGAAAAAAAGTCTTTGAACTGATAACCGCTACGAAATACTTAACTAAAAAATATATGGTGGCAAAAAAATGAGTTTTATAGTAGTTAGGCATAATGAAGGGAAATGTATTTACCAATTTAGCAAAAAAACATGTTCGATCCTTCCCATATGTAAATAGTCTGGTTCTATGGACTGAGTCTTTTAACTGGTTATCTTGTAAGCACATGTTTATAATTTTGGATTGTTCTGCTGCTCAATGGAGTGGGAATAAATTAAGAAAACGCATTGGGTGTGAGAAATATTTCTCAGGCCAACTAAATCCTGTAATCTAGTGGGTGAGGTTTGACAAAGAGCAGCCAGTCAGTGCTGAAAAAGCCACGCATGTGCAAAATATGGGCTAAATTACAATTTATTGAGCATGTTATAACAGAAGCGCAAGGGAAGTTGGTTGGTTTTATGCATTGATTTGTTACGAATCATATGCATGTGTAAAAAATCCGATGGACGGACAAAATCTTAATGTTGTGCTTCACTGAGCTCATTGTGTGGGAGCTAAAATTTAAAATGTAAACCCCCCCCCAAAAAAAAAAAAAAAAATCTCGAATTGTCGCTTGTTCATCTCAATCTGTCATCAATCTATAAACTTGTTCGTCAACTTTCGTCGATTTCGACAAAAATGTCTTCTTTTTCATTCATCTTTTGTTTTACGACAGCAGCTTGTCAAGAGAAGTATGCCAGCATTCAGCATGCACTTTTCATCCTTGCAATAGGTATCACCGCAACATATATTGTATTTGGACAGAGCAGGTGTAGGAGCACTTTATGACACTGTACACTTGAAGCACAGTAGGGGTTATCTCATGACTTATGATGGCAGACAATCTCTCTCTCTCTCTCTCTCTCTCTCTCTCTCTCTCTCTCTCTCTCTCTCTCTCTCTCTCTCTCTCTCTCTCTTTCACTATCTATCTGGGTAGAAACAAACATGTGGTTTGATTCTTTCCAATTATTCCCTTCTTTTGCCCATACATCTTTATTCAATCTCTCTTATAAAAGAAGAAAACAGATGTTCCAGTGATCTGGCCCGGTTGAAAGCCCGCAAAAACTATAAATCAGCTGTTCAGTCAATACAAAAAACACATTTTCGTCAATAAAGATGATACATTTCAAACGTAAGTTATTGCTGTATGAAATTTTATATTATGACTCAATGTGGAAATGTGTCCAAAACACCGTCAGGGGAGTTCAGAACTCCTGAAGGCTCCATTTGGAAATTATTATTAGTTCAGCTGTTCAGTCGGTCTTTGCAAAATACAGTCACTCTGTCACACAATTTTAAGTGATGTGGAACTTCATTACAGCAAACCAAGCAAAGATAAGGGACTGATATCCTCAAACAAGATCCCAAATGGGGGCTCTTGACTTGCACATTTATTTACTCTAACAGATTTCTCAGACTACAACAGGTTTAAAAGTGGTGTTGACAGGCTCAATGAAACGAGGAAGGTTTGCCCGTTTTGGCATGGCAGCTCTGATAGTTGTTTGCGACAAAATTTGGAGGGTTAATCAGTTTCGAGAAAAAAATGTTTATTGTGAGTCACTCATGGTGTTATTGTACACTTGCCTGACTTGTGTCCGGGTAGCCTGGAAATGGTTCCCACTAAGTAAAGGTGTGAACATGCATGTATATAGTTGTTTGCCTCTACGTGTGCCCTGTGACTGACCGGTGACCAGTTCAGGGTCATTTATTCCGCCTATTAGCCGAGGTCTGCTAAAACAGGTTTTCGCAATTCCCGCGACTCTCTTCAGGAGAAACGATGTTGAAAACTGATGTATGGATGGAAATTGTCTCTCGGCATTTTAGTTTGTATTGACCTGGCTTAAGAAGGATTTTAAATTAAATTAAAGAAAGAGGAAATCATTTACAGTCTTTCTGTACTCTCGTAAAATTCAAGTTTTGCGTCTGACACATCCTCTGTCATTACGGAACGGTTTTGGTGGATAAATGGGATGCAAAAGTACAGAGCATACATTTTATATTTGAAAATTTTCATCCGGGATGCTTCCCCAAATCTACGCCAACTGCGAATGAAATGAATTTCCCTCCATTTGAGGGATAAGTCCATGGGTGGAGTTGCTCTGATTAGGCCACGTGTTGGCAACTCACCACACATAAAACCCACACCTAATTTTCACACACGCAGCAAGCACAATGCACACTAACAATATGTGTCTTATGATTCACTCACTCACTCACTCACTCACTCACTCACTCACTCACTCACTCACTCACTCACTCACTCACTCACTCACTCACTCACTCACTCACTCACTCACTCACGCAGGCGACTGTCTCTTCTTTGGGTTAGCTTCATGTCGGGCCGCAGTCAGTACATCACAGGAGTGGAGCAGCAAACTGATGGGCATGCTCTGAATATTTGCACTCCATGTTGCCTTGCTGTCTTTCACACCAAAGGTGCCGATCGTGCTGTGTACCATTTGTCATAGCGTTGACCAAACATCCAACTCACATCTGATGACCAAAAGGTGTTAGATGTGGATCTTTCCGACATGCCAAAAAGTGCTAGCTCCAGTTGGGAGAGATATGTCTTCTGAGCTGGTGACTCATGAAATCAGATTGCGGATCATCAAACGAAAAACAAAAAAAAGGCCATAGAAGTATCAGATGCAGCCAAATGTATGAAATTATAAATGATTTCATGGGCTCACATATTTATTGGAAGTGAAGAAAAATGGTGATACAAACAAGAGGGGAGCATTTCTCTTTTCTTCCATGGTAGCGCTTTGTTCCGGCTTCAGCTGTTGTTAAAGCACTATATAAACCAATATGTATGTACTACATTGTATTTTGGACAGCCGCCCGCGTTTCAAGCTCGTAAACCTCCAGACCCATATATTTTAGGAATTAACTCTTTCCTTCTGATGTAAGAAGAGGGTCTACGGTTTCTTATGCTGCATTAATGTTAATGTAGTCCTAAAACTCAATATTCTGTGGGTCCTGGAATTCGAGTGACAATGACAAAAACCCGGACACGTCTGACAGTGAATAAATTAATCTGAGTGACTGCCATGTTGCAGAATGAATCATGTGATTATCTCGATTTTAAAGCCGTGATTATTAAAAACCTCACATTGCGGCTTCGATGATAAGTGCACATCCCAGTGCACGTCTCAAAAAGTCAATCCGCGAGAAAATTGCTGAACAATGCAATGATTTATAATTCAGCATTTATGATTAATGACTGTTTATATCTATTCAACAACATCAAAGCCTCTCTGTGCCAACTGTGTTCATATCTTGGGCACTATTTGTACTTTTATTCAAGTCTCACTTGTAAGTATTTCATTCTAGAGTTTCGAATCTCCACTCACAATACAAATGGATGACTTAAACTACAAATGAGGAACACTGATTCAACGAGAGCCATATCCACACTGTTCCAGACCCCCTACTAAAATAAGCCTGATTGAAACAATCAGCGCATCAGCAAGCTATGTAGAAGCTTGAAACAATCAATTGAATAGGTGGCACTGATGTAGGAAGAGCTAAAAAACAAGCAGGATATGGCTCACGAGGAGTTACCTACCCCTGAATTAATCTATATACTCCCACCACACTTGTGATAAACAAATTGTATCCACACATCAATCGATGAGAAGGTTTCTTCAGCCGTCATCTGTACAATTTTGAAGGTTTCGGACGTTTCGCCTCCTATCCAAGAGGCTTCGTCAGATGAGAAGGTTTCTTCAGCCGTCATCTGTACAATTGTGAAGGTTTCGGACGTTTCGCCTCCTATCCAAGAGGCTTCGTCAGCGCTGACGAAGCCTCGTCCGAAACCTTCAAAATTGTACAGATGACGGCTGAAGAAACCTTCTCATCGATGGACCACTCCTGTACGACTGAGAGCTTACACAGACGTATCCACACATCAAGCAAGTTCCTGGTGCTCTGTCATCTGGCTTCACTGTACATAATTTCATTCGTACAAAACTGTTTCTTAATGGTGGGCACTACTCGGGCATTGTACCAGCAAATGAATTGTGTTGGTGCTCCAAGGATGTGTGTGAGTGTGTGGCGTCACCCTGAGGCAGACCACCCTCACGGAACATCAGAGGTACGCAGCCTTGAGGCAAGCGCTGCATGAGGAAACAGAAGAAGGGAAAGCGTGGAGGTATAATGGTGGGCACTACTCGGGCATTGTACCAGCAAATGAATTGTGTTGGCGCTCCAAGGATGTGTGTGAGTGTGTGGCGTCACCCTGAGGCAGACCACCCTCACGGAACATCAGAGGTACGCAGCCTTGAGGTACAGGCTCCTTCGGGCTCAGAACGCTGCCTACAAAGCTGGCGATGAGCTGGGCCTGAGAACAGCCAGGGCCAACCTGTCACGTGGCATCAGGATGGCCAAGAGACAGCACTCCAGGAGGATCGCCAACCACTTCAGAGACAGTAGAGACACTAGGAACCTGTGGCGTGGGATACAGACCATCACAGACTACAAGCCCTCTCCACAGACCTGTGAGAACTCCACCACTCTGCTGAATCAGCTGAACGACTTCTTCGCCCGCTTCGAGGCAGACAACAGCACTCCAGCACAGAAGACCCCACCACCTCCCGGCGAACAGGTGCTGACACTGTCCCAGGACAGCGTGAGGCGATCCCTCAGAGGGACCAACTCACGAAAAACCCCGGGTCCCGACGGCATTCCTGGCCGTGTTCTGAGAGACTGCGCTGTGGAGCTCACAGATGTCTTCACGGACATCTTCAACACATCTCTGAGCCAGGCTGTTGTGCCCACTTGCCTCAAAGTGCATTAATGTTAATGTAGTCCTAAAACTCAATATTCTGTGGGTCCTGGAATTCGAGTGACAATGACAAAAACCCGGACACGTCTGACAGTGAATAAATTAATCTGAGTGACTGCCATGTTGCAGAATGAATCATGTGATTATCTCGATTTTAAAGCCGTGATTATTAAAAACCTCACATTGCGGCTTCGATGATAAGTGCACATCCCAGTGCACGTCTCAAAAAGTCAATCCGCGAGAAAATTGCTGAACAATGCAATGATTTATAATTCAGCATTTATGATTAATGACTGTTTATATCTATTCAACAACATCAAAGCCTCTCTGTGCCAACTGTGTTCATATCTTGGGCACTATTTGTACTTTTATTCAAGTCTCACTTGTAAGTATTTCATTCTAGAGTTTCGAATCTCCACTCACAATACAAATGGATGACTTAAACTACAAATGAGGAACACTGATTCAACGAGAGCCATATCCACACTGTTCCAGACCCCCTACTAAAATAAGCCTGATTGAAACAATCAGCGCATCAGCAAGCTATGTAGAAGCTTGAAACAATCAATTGAATAGGTGGCACTGATGTAGGAAGAGCTAAAAAACAAGCAGGATATGGCTCACGAGGAGTTACCTACCCCTGAATTAATCTATATACTCCCACCACACTTGTGATAAACAAATTGTATCCACACATCAATCGATGAGAAGGTTTCTTCAGCCGTCATCTGTACAATTTTGAAGGTTTCGGACGTTTCGCCTCCTATCCAAGAGGCTTCGTCAGATGAGAAGGTTTCTTCAGCCGTCATCTGTACAATTGTGAAGGTTTCGGACGTTTCGCCTCCTATCCAAGAGGCTTCGTCAGCGCTGACGAAGCCTCGTCCGAAACCTTCAAAACTGTACAGATGACGGCTGAAGAAACCTTCTCATCGATGGACCACTCCTGTACGACTGAGAGCTTACACAGACGTATCCACACATCAAGCAAGTTCCTGGTGCTCTGTCATCTGGCTTCACTGTACATAATTTCATTCGTACAAAACTGTTTCTTAATGGTGGGCACTACTCGGGCATTGTACCAGCAAATGAATTGTGTTGGCGCTCCAAGGATGTGTGTGAGTGTGTGGCGTCACCCTGAGGCAGACCACCCTCACGGAACATCAGAGGTACGCAGCCTTGAGGTATGAGGTCGAGCTGGGGGACAGCCGGCCCTCCCAGCTCCTGCAACGCCTCGAGACGGTGGCGGGCAACAGCCTCAGGGACCAGAGTTTCCTGCGGCATGTCTTCATAGAGAAGATGCCCCCGATGATCCAAGCAGTCCTGGCAACCCACACCACCCGACTCCACCTTGCAGGAGTTGGCCGCCCTCGCCGAAAAAGTTGCGGAGGCGTACGCGGGGCAGCCTACCGATTCTGCCATGCAGCGTCCTCCGACGCCAGGGCCCTCGACTGATGCTCTCCAACTGCTCGTCGACGAGATGCGTGCCCTGCGAACCGAAATCCAGGAACGCAGCCACAGTTGAGAACGCCGCCGTAGTCACGGACGGCGCCCCATTCAAGAGCGCAGCCCAAGCCGCAACCGGCTTTTTTTTTTTTCCAAGATGGCGGCGCGTGCACACGCAGCGGCTCCTCTCTCTCCCGGCAAATTGTTTTTTTTGTGTTTATTATGTTTGTCTCACTCGTGTAAATGTCCGTCTCCGTCTGCCTCGCTACACCCGAGGCGTACCTACTCCCGTGAGGTTCTGCTCGACATCGGCAGTTCATTTTTAAAACCAAAACCAGCTGAAGCAGAAGTGCTACGCAAGCATGGATTGCTCAGAGAGTCGGCTCGTCCACTAACCCCCACTCTTCCACCGACCCCCACTGCTGTACCCAACCCAGAGTGGAGGCGCCACAAGCGCTGCATGATGACACAAAAGAGGGGAAAGCGTGGAGGTATCCGCATTAGGCTCGCGGCTAGCCCTCACCGGCCGTCCATCCCTACCATTACGCTGGCGAACGTGCGCTCGCTGGACAATAAAATGGACTACATCAGACTTCTCCGCTCAACTTCCAAGACCGTGGGTGAGTGTTGTGCCCTTGTGTTTGTGGAAACATGGCTGACCGACAGCATACCGGACAGTGCCATCCAGCTATCCCAGCTAACGAGCTTCCGGGCAGACAGAGCGCTCATCGAGGGGGGGAAGACTCGCGGCGGGGGACTCTGTGTCTACATCAGTGATGCCTGGTGCCGCAACGCTGTTGTGGTATGCAAACACTGTTCACCACTGATGGAGCTTATGGTCATAAAATGTCGGCCATTCTACCTGCCGAGGGAATTTAGTGCCATACTGCTGGTAGCAGTTTACACCCCCCCGAGCTCAATTAACAACAGGAGCATGGCATTGAATGAACTCTACCAACACATCAGCGAGCAACAGACAGCCCACCCAGATGCTTTCCTTATCTTGGCTGGCGATTTCAACCATGCCAACCCGAAAAGCGTTTTTCCACAACTCCATGGACACATTAACTTTCCGACTAGAGGTAACAACATTCTGGACAATGTCTTCACCACACACAAAGGAGCCTACAAAGCCTACCCCCTCCCCCACCTAGGAGCTTCGGACCACTCCACTATTATGTTAATGCCCGCATACAGGCAATAAAGCTGACTTTGACTTTGAACCCGGCTGCTGACATCAGCGTTCTGCTACTTTCTCCTGCAGAGCGCCGGAACCCCGACGCTGGAGTGTCCTTGCAAGCTGCCAACTGCACCACTATCAAGACGTATGGCCAACGGTTTCTCAACCTCGACTTGGGCCTACGTCACTCCTTCCCTTTTATCTTCACCATTGCCGATGTTCCTCACCCCATCCTTGGCGCGAACTTCCTGCACAAGTTTGACCTGTCCGTCAACATCCGCAGGAAGAGGTTGACTGATGAGACGACCGGCCTGTCTGTGCACGGTAGGACGGCCAACCCTGCGCTTCTTCATCTCTCGCATGTAGCATCTCCTTCATCTTCTCCATTTCACACGCTCCTTCGATGATTCCCCGACCTGACCAACCCCAGTCGGACGACCCTACCTGCCCCCGACATTGTTCACCACATTGTGACCACTGGTCCCGCGAAGTTTGGATTGGATTGGATTGGATTGGATTGGATATGCCTTTATTAGTCTCACAGTGGAGAAATTTACATTTCACAGCAGCAAAGTGATGAAAGGAATGAAAGTAGAAAAACGAAATACATGAGCTGCTGGAAAGGCAGCCACTCTCGCGGCGCCGTCTTGAAGTCAAAAGAACAAAAAAAAAACAACGTTTCAACGTATTCGCCGCCTTGCCCCGGAAAAACAACGGATTGCTGAAGCCGAATTCAACCACATGCTTCAGCTTGGTATTATCCGTCCATCGGACAGCAAATGGGCCTCCCCGCTGCACATGGTCCCCAAGGCAAAGGCAGGCGACTGGCGTCCCTGCGGTGACTACCGAGCGCTGAATTTCGTCACAGTTCCTGACCGCTAACCTCTTCCTCACATCCACGACTGTGTCCTTCCTCCACAGACAAACAGTGTTCTCCACCATCGATCTGGTAAGAGCCTACCACCAGATTCCTGTCGCGAAAGAGGATGTTTCGAAGACGGCCGTCACCACCCCATTTGGCTCGTTTGAGTTGCTCCGCATGCCATTTGGCCTCCGGAACGCCGCTCAGACTTTTCAACGCTTCATCGACTCTGTCCTGCGCGGTCTTGACTTCTGCTGTACCTACATCGATGACATCCTCATCGACATCAACTCCCAAGACGAGCACCTGCAGCACCTGGAAACGGTCTTCAAGCGTCTGGACGAGCACGGCCTGGTCGTCAAGTCCGACAAGTGCGTTTTTGGCCAACTCAAGATCAAGTTCCTTGGCCACCTAGTCGATGGCAAAGGAGTGTGCCCTCTACCCGGCAAGGTGCAGGCCGTCCGTGACTTTCCCACACCAGAGACGGTAACTCAATTACAACGATTCCTTGGGATGGTAAACTTCTACCGACGCTTCATCCCGAACTGTGCCGAGGTTGCCCTGCTACTAAACTCGCTGACTGGCAACAAGAAGAAGCATGTTCCCGTCGACCTCTCCTCCGAGCAATTGGAGGCCTTTCAACGGCTGAAGGATCTCGTTGCCGATGCAACACTCCTAGCTCACCCAAGTCCCGATGGCCAGTTGTCTCTCATGGTTGACGCCTCCACGGTTGCAATCGGTGCGGTTCTCCACGATGGCCTTAATGGTGACTCTGGAACCATCGCCTTCTTCTTCAAGGCCCTCCAGCCGGCCGAACGCCGATACTCCACCTTTGGCAGGGAACTTCTTGGTGTCTACCTCAGCGTGAAGCACTTCCGGCACTTCATCGAGGGTGGACACGTCATCATCTATACCGACCACAAGCCACTCCTCTCCGCCATCCCCTCGGCATCGACGCAGTACCTGGAGCGAGAAGTTCGCCACTTGGACTACCTCTCGCAATTTGACCTTGAGTTTCGCCACGTCCAGGGGGCTCAGAACAAGGTCGCAGACACCCTTCCTCGAGTTGAGATCAACGCGATCCAGTTCCCCGACGGTCTTGACTACGATGAGATTGCAGCAGCCCAGGTACAAGAAGGTCTGGCCGACCATGCCAATGACTCCTACATCATCGCTGTCCCTCTCCCTAACTCTGGCTGCACAATCCTGTGCGTCCAGTCCGACGTCGTCCCTCGACCACTGGTTCCCAACTCCTTTCGGCGAAAGGTGTTCGACTCTCTGCACAGTCTCTCTCATCCTGGAATTTGTGGCACGACCAAGATGCTGGCGAAAAGGTTTTCCTGGAAGGGACTGCAAAGAGACGTGCGAGACTGGGTGTGCGGCTGTCTACGATGCCAACGCTCAAAGGTCCAGCGCCATACGAGGTCACCCATAGGAATTTTTGACACGCCGGACGTCCGGTTCAGTCACGTCCACATAGATCTTGTCAGACCCCTCCCCCCTTTCCCGTGGCTTTCGGTACTTGTTGACTTGCGTTGACCGCTTCACCCGATGGTGCGAAGCCCTTCCCTTGTCCGACTGCGGGTCCGAAGCTGTTGTCGGTGCCTTCCTCCAACATTGGGTCGCCCGCTTTGGATCACCGAAGGCCATCACCACCGATCGTGGAGCCCAGTTCGAGTCTGCACTATTTGGCAAGCTGTGCCATTTTCTGGGATGTGAACGAAACCGGATGACTGCCTACCACCCAGCTGTGAATGGCATGGTGGAACGCCTCCATCGCCAACTGAAGGCCTCCCTGATAATCTGCCTCTGGTGTTGCTGGGCATCCGCTCCACGCTAAAGCCCGACATCAACTCGACTCCAGCGGAGCTGGTGTACGGCACCAGTTTACGCCTGCCTGGTGAGCTGCTCAACCCGACCAACCCTACGACTGTTGACGTCAATGATCTGCTCACCCGCCTCCGTCAGTTTGCGCTGGCTCTGCGGCCCCGTCCACCGCGAACATCGTACCAGCCGACGCACGTGGATCCTGCACTCCTAACATGTACGAATGCCTTCTTGCGGTGTGATTGGGTGCGTAAGCCCCTCCAGCCCCCTTACGATGGCCCGTATCCCGTCCTCTCCCGCAGTGAGAAGACGTTCCAGATTCAAATCAACGGCCGCGAGAATACAGTCTCCATCGACCGACTCAAACCGGCAGTCGTAGAGCACACGTTGCCGTGGTCCCGAACACCGACGTCGGCCACCCCACCAACAACGTCCCCCATGTCCGGTGGTCGACCTTCTTCGTGCCTGACCTCTCCATGTAGCCGAACGACCCGGAGCGGCAGACGTGTGCACTTCCCAGAACGTCTCACCTTCTACTGGCTCTTCTGAGCGCGTCCAGCTCGTTCTTTTTCCTGAGTCGCCTTCCCCGACTTCAGATCCAGGAGGGGAGCCCTGTGGCGTCACCGGTGCGCACCGCAGCTTGGAAGCCTTTCAAGCCCTTGATCTCCTTGATGTGCGTCACACCCTGACGCATCCCACACGCTTGAAAATGGTATAAAAGGAGCTGTCGCGAGACAGAGAGAATCAGACTCATCTCGGACTCAGACCCAGCATCGCACGGAGTTTCACAGCACGACTTGCTCGATCGACTCCACGCCACGATCAAGCTCTGCGCGTCACCTGCCTGGGAGATCTGACAACGAACCTACTTACAAATAAAGAGAACCATCAAACTCTTTAAGTGTTTATGTGTGCGTGTGCGTGTGCGAGTGTGTGTGTATGTGTGTATGTGTGTATGTGTGTGTGCGTGCGTGCGTGCGTGTCTGTGCGTGTGTGTGTGCGTGCGTGCGTGCGTGCGTGCGTGTCTGTGCGTGTGTGTGTGCGTGCGTGCGTGCGTGTGCGTGTGCGTGTGTGTGTGTGTGTGTGTGTGTGTGTGTGTGTGTGTGTGTGTGTGCACGCGCATCTTTTCATCTGTGCCATGTGGAAATAGACTCTTAGGACAAATGCCATGAGGCAGGAGTGTCCAAAAAAGTCCTAATGGATCACATCAAGCAAAATGAAAACAATGATGTGCTAAGTTAATTTCCTCTCAAGAAAATTACTATGATTCTGGGTGTAGAAAAGTAAAAGGCTGCCACAATAAATAATTCAGTTTAAGCGTCATAAAGTGTGTGCAGACACACGATGTCCTTGTGAAAATGTCATTTCCAATCATGTGAAATTCAAGTAATATTAGTAATTGCTTGAATTGGAGTATTTTTCCAACATTTTTTTTCCAACCACATGTTGCTACGCTATCATAAGGACATAAAAAAACTGAACTCGTTCATAAAATGGTGTATCATTAAGGTTCTGATTGGAATGCTTTGCTGAGGGCTCTTTATAGTGGGTGTATGATGTAAAAAAAGAGGAAAACATGTTTTCATTTCACAGGACTCGGTGTGGTCTAGATTTGCATAGAACTTTCATTTGCCATTTTAGCAGATGCCTGTACCTTAATGCAACATGGTTTAATTGATTTATTGCCGTTTTGTACAGTTGTGCCGCCAACTTAATTAAACTTATTCCGTACAACACAATACTCCATAGCTTGGCAATGGCCAGGGGTTGATTGTAAAAATATATTACTGATGATAATGATAACACAATTGATTCATTTTTGTTACATTTATTCAGAGCAGAGTCGACAAACTCCGGTCCTGTAGATCCCACGTTAGACTTACCGTACATGCCCCGGGGTTCCAGCTGGTTTAGGATTTCAATGAATTTCTGCCACTAAAATCTCACAATCATTGGGCTCATGAGATTGGAAATGTGTCAAAGATATACCATATCCACAAACAACCAATCAAGATTAACTTATTTTTAAGTTCGAGTGCAGTTGCGTCATTTATGAAAATAAGGCCTTGTATGTCTTTCTTTCATGAGGGTACTTCATGATTTTATTTTTATTTATTTTTTATTACAAATCTATCACAGAGTCAGATACTGTGACCCTTCTGTGCCTTTGGACCATAGTTAATTATTCTCACATCATCATGCGCAAGAGAAGACAGTCCTCGCTACCCATAAAGATTGATGTACGCACGCACTTGCTAATCAGTCCCACATTGTCAGCTGCACTTCACTTCTGTCCACGACCACAACAAAGTCAGTCAACATGTAAACTCCACCAGTATTCTCTGAAGATAGCCAAACCATGTGACTGCTGCAGCTAACAACTGTTTATTTAACCAGGGATGTTGCTTGTGTCAACTGTCCCCAATCCATTCATTCATTCATTTTCTCTAGCATTTTATCCTCACTAGGATTGCGAGGGGTGCTAGAGCCTACTTTCGGGAGTAGGCGGGAGAAATCCTGAGAGTAGCATTGTCTCCATAGTGCAACATGCAAAATTTCATTTCATTCAATCTTGTATGGACACACAGGCTTGATTCCACAGCTCGACAGCATATAAAGTACTTTGACTATACTATTTTCACAAAGACAGCATTAATGACAATAGGTATTTCAGCGTCATTCACTCACTACACGTACATGAAATGAAATTAATTACATTTTCAAAAGCAAACTTTTAGTGCCATCATTCGGTGTTGAGGCAGTGTGCTGCAGAACTACTTCAAAGCTTGTTTATTTATTTTTTTCTTCTTCATGTGTGGATCTCATCTGGGGGGATTATTGTGTCAGATACTGAGGCTGTTTTTAATGGAAAGTCAGTGTTGAACACAATACAACAATGATGTATCACTTTGGAGCTCATTAAGTCACCCTATCTCCTCAGTTGTTTCCTTTAGTTTACCGTGCATCTGTTGCTTATTTCAATTGTGCAACTACAACAGCTGCATTACTATTAAAATGTGTGACTTTTTTTGTCACGGAGGGATTATCCTCGATTATATAAAGAATTCTTGACATACGAATATATCCCATATTTTATACTTTAAAATTATTTTGGTTTGAGTCAAGTTTCTGGCTACTTAAAAACCTTTTCACTCAACTCTACTCACCCATGTTATGTTCACCAGATGGTTGTGATCTTTTGCTTGCTGTTTTGGTTTCCATATGACAATATATTCTTTATTTATTTATTTTTTTACTAATAACGGACATCCAAAACAATAGACTCAATTTGAGTGACAATCTCCAGTGACAATCCAGTTTAAGAGACGACTCTCATGACACGTTTTCAGTCGTGATCTCCTGCTTATATGAAGTACTTTTTAACAAGCAGTTATCTTGTTTTGGCTGATATGATTCAGATGAATTTTAAGCAATGATTATGGGGAAATCTGCTCAGAAAGAAAGAGGACAAGATGATACACTATATATTATGCCGTATATCCGCTATATTATATATTTCATAACTGCTGCTGTGAAATGTCAATGTCTCCACTGCGGGACTAATAAAGGTAAATCCAATCCAATATTATATTCCAAACATCTGATTACATTATTGATCCAACAATCTTGGTTGGTGCCTCTTCAAGAGAAGCCTGTCAAACTCAATTTGACTCAGGTGACATTGTTATTGGGGTTCACTTCAGATCAGTTGTGACTGGGGAAAACAAAAAAAAAAATGTATGCTCAACTTACAATATTGCAAATACAAAACAAATTGATCACTATACTGTACATTATTTTTTTGTCAAATAAGATGCCAAAAAATAGCTTGCACTTCAATTTAAAGTGAGGTTTGCTAACACAAAGGATTCTTATACAATCCAAACATATAAAAAGTGAAGACATTTTGAAATGGTGATAGCGATTTCTCACAAAAAAAAAACATATTGTCGACACACACACAAAGACCTTGAGTTTGATACTGGGCTGTGTGTTAATTAGACTGAGGCAAACCCCGTCAATTGATTCTGCCACTGATATGGCCTTTACATAATAACTTACACTCCCAATATGCCTTTTATTACAACCACTTAAAGCTACAGCAAATGACCCTCCAAGACCTCTTTACATCTGACAAGCACGCTACGTTTCCCCTTTCTGTTACCCGCCCACCCCCACTTACTCACTGAGAGACAATGAGCTCAGCATCAAGGCCCAGTAATGATTCCCAGCCCGAGTCCTGATTAGAAACATGCCGGGTGCTTCTGCACTCCGCAGGCAGCCATGAGACCTTTTCACAACACAACACACATGAGCGTTGAGACTAGAGCTCAAGTAGATGTGTGAACCTCTCCTACTATTTCATTTATTGCTCCTCAAATAACTAGTCCTACACAAAATCAACAGACAAGCTTTCAAAGGTGCCCTGATTCCAACATAAACCTCAAACTGTCGTAAACATGACATAGACTTGAAAGAGGCTGCTTGCAGTCCCTAGTTGTTATTATGAAAACTAGTAGTAGTAGTAGTAGTAGTAGTAGTAGTAGTAGTAGTCGTAGTAGTAGTGGTGGTGGTAGTGGTAGTGGTAGTAGTAGTAGTAGTAGTAGTAGTAGTAGTAGGGGTCATCGTTGTCATCGTAGTAGTAATATTAGAAGAAGAATAATGACTAGTTTTCCATTAACCCCATCCTGCTTTTAGATTAGTGAAGGCTCACACTATGAGCAAGTCACACAGGTATAAAGTCATTGTTTCACTTCATTTGAAGGATTTATCACGTCTCCATTTGTGTATCTGCTCCATTAGACATCAAGTGGGCAGCGATGGATAATGTGCACTTACCTTCCTTAAAGGCCATATTTGTTTCACAAAATTACAGGCAAGCCGTGCTAAGAGATGCTTTATTGCCTCTGACCAACTAACTTCCTGACAATAACAAAAGCATTGCATGCTGAGCTGTATTTTGATGTGGTGTGTCAGCATAATTAGAGCTCCCATGAAGTCAGGGAGATGGGGGGGTGAAAGGGAGTCATGTCCATCTGTCAAGTGTTAGGGAGGTGGGCAGGGAGTTTAGTAACCAGTGTCCAATTGTTCACTGTTTTTAGGGCAGTCGTAACTGAACTGACATGATTATTCTTTCTTACACACACTGCCAATGTGTGAATGTGAGTGTGCATCCGTGCGGGTCTGAGTGTGTTGTGTGTTTGTGTTTCTACACATGTTGATGCAATGTCTCAAGGAACTTCACGAAGTTTACAACGACCTTACCCGACTGATTAATGAGGAATGGTTAGTTACCTGCGTGCACAGAGAAAAACACAATACAAAAAAACAAGTGTTGTTAGAAACATTTAGCACTAAAGGTATGAGTTACTTATGCTGGTAACTCGTATTTTTTTCTATGGAACTCATTCTCAGTTATTCGCTGAAAAGTCATCTATTCGCTTGACTCACTTTCAATAAACTACTCCTTGAAGATGCCATAAGAGGGTGC
Source organism: Hippocampus bargibanti (assembly GCF_051943395.1). NCBI lineage: Eukaryota > Metazoa > Chordata > Actinopteri > Syngnathiformes > Syngnathidae > Hippocampus > Hippocampus bargibanti. Next base: position 3,809,863 of record NC_142739.1, on the reverse strand, counting down.
CAAAGTAGTCATCATGTCAAGCACGTAGATTGAAGTGATACATCTGTCGAAAACACTAACATCTCTGTATGATGGGGAGGAGCTTAGCTTTAGTTTAGATTGTGAGAGGAAGGTATGCGAGAGGAGTCTTCACCACATGAGCTTGTACTGGAAATGTACACGTATAGGCAGTTTGAAATCAACTGGTGGAACACAGTGCCCACAGTGATACACTCACACTCTCTGATGAAATCTGATCTGATTACTTATTCAAGGATGAGTGCTCAGGTAATGCTGAGAATTCTAAACTTGACAAGGAAGCCAAAAGACAGAAAAGGTGGGCACAGAAAAGAATCTTCACAACGTCCTCACAATACTACCTGATGGGTGTTATATCCATAAAATGTATTGACTGCTTTCTTTGTTGGAGTCAAGCCTAACTGTAGCCTGCTGGGTGCATCATGGATTGGCCAGCAGTCAATCTCAGGGCACATATAAACATAAAGAAAACATCTACAATAACATAAACTCTACAGTAAACCTGACCTGTATGTTGGGAGATTTTTTTGAGAGGGTGGACGGTTTATCTGATTTCTGTCTAATTTACATGTATTTCCACAGGATGATGCTGGCACACGATGTTGTTTGACGGTGTAAATTTGGAAGAAAGAGAATGTAACATCTTTTTCAGTTTATTTTGGATTGAATTGGATTTACTTTGATTAGTCTTGCAGCGGAGACATTTACATTTCACAGCTGCAAAGTTATGAAAGGTAGAGGAAAGGAAAGAAAAAAGTCAGAAAGCAAAATAGAGGAGCTACTGGAAAGGCAGCCACTCTGGCGGCACCATATTGAAGTCAAAAGAACCAAAAAACTGAATAACAAATAATACGATTTGATCAATCCCATTTTTCTGATAATTTTTCAATTTCTCTTTCCTTGTAATCCTGCTTTTTATGCCTGCAAAAAGTGACAGCTGTATTTTAATGTATATTTTTATTTTTTTATTTTTGTACATACCAAAATAGGTATATAAAAAATAGGAAAAAAGAAGAAAAGACAGGAAGCAGAGCTGGCGGTAGCAGAGATGAAGATGTTGAGGTTTTCTTTGGGGGTGACAAGGTTGGATAGAATCAGGAATGAATATATCAGAGGGACAACTCACGTTAGAGGCTTTGGAGAGAAAGTCAGAGAGGCCGGACTGAGATGGTTTGGACATGTCCAGAGGAGAGAGAGTGACTATATCGGGAGAAGGATGCTGAGCCTTGTACAGCCAGGCAGGAGACAGAGAGGAAGACCAAAGAGGAGGTTTATGGATGTTGTCAAAGAGGACATGAAGGTAGCTGGTGTGAGAGAAGAGGATGCACAAAACTGGGTTAGATGGAGAACACTATTTTGCTGTGGTGACCCCAGCAGGGAAAAGCTGAAAGGAAAAAAGATTTTTTTATATACAGTGAGACCTCAGCTTACGAACACCTTATCTTACGAACTTTTCATCTTACGAACGTCAAATTTAGGAAAATTAAACCTTGAAATATGCACTATTTTCATGTTACACACCCACCACGGCTGGTGGAGTAATCTTCGGTGGAAGAACAGCAAAGCACACGACCTTCGGATCTGGCGGAGTGATCTTCGACGGAAGCATACGACCAAACAGCGCTCCAGCCGGCGCTACTTTCCACACCCCCTCTCATTGAATGCACACGTCGATCGCCTCCTTGGAGCTTTTTGCTGATAATTTTACTATTATGGGAGCGAAAAAAAAACCACCACAGGCTCGTGTTCAGCCCAAAAAGACACAAAATAAAATCACCGTCGCTGAGAAGAAGGAGATAATTGAAAAACGTGAACGGGTGTGCGTTTGTGTGATTTAGTAGCCAAGCACGGCTATGCTAAGTCAACCATTGCTACCATTCTCCGGAACAGAGAAGCCATCAAAGGTGCGTCTGTTGCAATAGGTGTTTCCATGCTCTCAAAGTGACGTTCTCGGGCAATCGAAGAAGTCGAAAAACGTCTGTTAATTTGGATTAACGAAAAACAGCTATCCTGCGACAGCGTGAGTGAAGCTATTTTATGCGAGAAAGCACGGCTAATTCACGCCGATATCGCCATGCGCCAACCTGGAAGTTCGGCGCTGATTGAGGATTTTAAAGCCAGCAACGGATGGAGGAGGAGATAGCTGCAGCATCAAGTGAGCTCATAAAGGCAATGTTGGCAAAGTGGAATGATGTGCAGGCTATTACCGAACAGTTCCATCCAGAAAAGACTGTGGCTATGACAATCATCTACATGATGAACGATAATGTGATGTCTCAGCTTCGCAAGACCTTACAAGTCAGAAAGCAACAGGTGTTAATTAAGAGGTTTTTAATCAGCAAAAATGATGAGGAGTCTCCAAAGAAGCAAAGAAGATAAGTTATCAACAGTCCTTATGGAAGGTGACTCTCCATAAGCCATCGACGACCATCAAAAAGGTAAATAAAACTTTATTTTACAGCACAGTTTATTTCTTTAATTACAGTCCTCATGTAATGTGTCTCTCTTTCAAAACAGCAATTCCCTCTGACCTTCGACCTCCAACACCATTCCATCAAGCCATCAATGACCATCATAAAGATAAATAAAACGACTTTATTTTATAGCACAGTTTATTTCTTTAATTACAGTCCTTATGGAATGTGACTCCTTCCAAACAGCAATTCCCTTTGACCTCAGACCTCCAACGCCATTCAGTTTTTCTAGTACCTTCAGGGAGGGGGGTAAATGTAGCATATGTCATAATGCTACAGGAAGTTCCGACAGGTCAAAAAGCAGCGGTGACGTCACGACCGCAGGTAGACTAACATGGTGGCACAATAAAGACGTTGACAAAGCAACTCTTCTCTCATTCTCCGGACACAACACCATCGATCCGTCTTTACATCTGACATGCACACAACATGTTCCCTTTTTCGTAATCGTTGTACTAAGTTTATCCTGTCTACTTGATATCTAATTTTAAGCAGATTCTTTACTTACAGACAGTGTAGGTGTTCAAATAGAATCAGAATCAGAATCAGAATCATCTTTATTGCCAAGTATGTAGAACACACAAGGAATTTGTTTCCGGTAGAACACGCTGCACTAGTATCGTCGTCAAAAAAACTGCTAAGTGGCACTATACAGTTCCATTTTGGCTACTGTTGAAGAGTTCAAAGAGTTAATGGCTTGGGGGAAGAAGCTGTTTAAATGTCTGCTGTATTTGGTGCGCATGGATCGGTAGCGCCTGCCGGAGGGGAGTAGCTGGAAAAGGTGGTGGGCAGGGTGCGTAGGGTCCAGTAGGATTTTCCGCGCCCTTGTTCGGATTCTTGCAGTGTGCAAGTCCTCGAGAGTGGGTAGGGCGGTGCCAATGATTTTTTCCGCCGTCCTAACTGTCCGTTGAAGTCGGGTTTTGTCCATTTTTGTGGCGGCCCCGAACCAAACGGTGATGGAAGAACACAGGATGGATTCGATGACAGCCGTGTAGAAATGTTGCAGCACCTCCTGTGGAAGGCCATGCTTCTTTAGCAGCCTCAGGAAGTACATTCTCTGTTGGGCCTTTTTCAAAATAGAGTTGGTGTTGACCTCCCACTTCATGTCCTGGGAGACTGTGATTCCCAGAAACTTGAAGGTCTGAACGGTTGACACAAGGCAGTTGGATAGTGTGAGGGGTAGCTGTGGTGATGGATGTTTCCTGAAGTCCATGATCATCTCAACTGTCTTGAGCGTGTTCAGCTCCAGGTTGTGACGGCTGCACCAGAGCTCCAGCTGCTCCACTTGTTGTCGGTACGCACACTCGTCGCCGTCTTTGATGACCGTGGTGTCGTCTGCGAACTTTATGAATTTGACAGCTGGGTGCGTTGAGGTGCAGTCGTTTGTGTAGAGAGAGAAGAGCAATGGAGAGAGGACGCATCCCTGCGGGGCTCCAGTGCTCGTGGTTCGTGTTGTGGATGATATATTTCCCAGTCTAACATGTTTCGGCGACTACTTCCACGCGGAAGTCGTCGCCGAAACATGTCAGCTATTTGAACACCTACACTGTCTGTAAGTAAAGAATCTGCTTAAAATGATATGTTCCCTTTTTGTTCCCCCCCTCTTCAAGATTACAACCCATGTCTCCCAACAGTGAGGAAGACAAGTCATCCACTGCTCAACCATGGTGCCTGAGGTATGCTCCTTATGGAGTCAAATTAATTACACTATGGCTAACTGAAATCTTGTCCATATATGGACCCATATATGGACCTTGTCCAACTTCAGGACCTTCCTGAAGTTGTCAGGCAACTGCTTGTGACCTCATAATTGGCAATATGTTTTTGGCCTTGTATAAGAATCAGACTACAGCTGCATCTCATTTTTTACAGTCAAAGTTGTTATCTTGACACACGTTATTTTGGCCGGAAAGCGAAAAGTATTTATGTTCTTAGTTTGGGCCAGGTGCGTATTTAATAAACAGCAAAATAGTGGAAATTGGATGATTTAAACAATTCCCGCGAAGAGCTTAATTGATGGAAAACACAAGGCAGCCTATTGTATCACCATTACCTTTGCACAGCTCGTCCCTGAATTCTTTTTGAGTTGTGTATTTGTAATGTGAGAGCAAAGAAGTGTGGAAGTGCCTTTCACTACAAGCCTGAGGCCTTCGGGCAGCTCTCCTACCTGTGAAACACTTGTATGACTCATTTTTTTTCCCCAAAAATACGCATTTTGTGTTGTTATTTTATGTGTTAGTAATGATCCATGCATTAGAAATTTTACGGCCCAATAAACTGGTGACATTGGAACCAAATTGGCTGGTCGTACTTAGTTGCTTTATGGGGAAAATTTTTGAGGTGTAACTGCCTCAAGGGAGCACACACTTGAGGGAGCAATATACACAAAGTGAGAGTGAAGCAAATCATCTTGCTTTCAACGGGGCCCCTGAACTTCTGTCATTACAGTTTGTAATTGCCACATTAATATGTGGGCCACGTTAGTGTTTGCATAATGTTCACAATAATATAATGTCCAACAAATTCTGGTTTACACTGTACACTACACTGTAAAATATCACTTGAAACAAACATCTGTTTGGCACTGATCTTGAGGCTGCATATGGAATCCTGTCATGAAATTGATTAACAGTGGAGGTTAAAATCCTGCTGTGTACGTTCTCCACCCTCCCAAGATTGGATTGGATTGGATTGGAATGGATTGGATTTGCCTTTATTAGTCTCGCAGTGGAGAAATTTACATTTCACAGCAGCAAAGTTATGAAAGCAATGAAAGTAGAAAAACAAAATACATGAGCTGCTAGATAGGGAAGATAGGGAAGAAATATAACCATGTACTGTTTTCGATCTAAATTTGTACTTTGCAGTCAGGTAAGGATTGATTCAGCTGTATTGTTGCATTTTATTAAATTATATGTCCTGTATTTTCTGGTGTATAAGGCACAGCACCAATGAATAGTGTATTTTAAAACTTGTTCAATATAGAAGGCGCCCCGGAATATAAGGCACACCTTCAATTAATGAAAAACGTTTTCCAAATATAATACAGTGGGACCTTGGTTTACGAACTTAATTGGTTCCTGGACAGTGTGTAAGGCGAAAAGTGTGTATTCCAAAAAATAATTTCCCATAGGAAACCATTAAAATCTGAATAATCCGTTCCCAGGTCCCCTTAAAACCTAATTTTCTACTTTCTAATTTTCTAAGCCTTAAAACTACACAAAATATACCTTACTTTATGTATAATAAATGTGCTATAGCGGGCGTACAACTTTGACATCTTTCAAAACGTCTCAGCCATCGGGCCAACAACTTCTTCAAGAAAAAAGAAACAACTTTTTTCAAATAAAACTTTTGTTTTATTCAATAACGCAAAAGCCACAAACAGGCTGCTGATTGGCTGCCGGTGCCGCGTATGCAAATTGCCAAACGAACGTTCGTTTGGCAATGAGCATCTCTTTCACCATCTTGAGGAATGATCCCTTGTAGGTGCTTTCTCTGTGATAATTGTATCTAGTTCTTCAGCAATTGTGATCTGTTTAGCTGGGTTGATAGCTTTTTGCATCAAGGGCACAGGTGACTTGTGCAGGTTATTTGTGGTGCCTGATTGATGGGATATTTTAACTGTTTTCTATCCATTTTCTCACTATTCTCACACTCTTACACTTTTTTTTTTTTTTTTTTTTCAAGCTCTGTCACCTCCATTTCGTGTGTGTTTTCTCACTCTCTCTGTCTGCCTGTCTCTTTAATGTTTACCACCCCCCCCCCCCTGCTGGGTTCTTGACCAATCATGCGGCTTTAACTGAAGACGGCATTTTGTTTTTTGGAGGACGGCCTCACTCTCTCTCTGTCTGTAACTGCTGTGTTCTTGACCAATCACGTGGCTTTAACCGAAGTCTGCGGGGAATAGAAGACAAAAACAGTGGCCACCATTTTCTTGTTAGGAGAACGGGCTCGTTCGCGAACGACACATCACTCTTTGTGGCAGCTCCATATGTCTCCCGATAAATAATTCGTATGCCAAGGTAAAATGTTCATAAATGTAACGTTCGTAAACCAAAGGGTTCGTAAGCCAAGGGGTTCGTAAACAGAGTTTTCACTGTATATGAATATATAAAGGTTTTCCAATTAAAAATCACACCACATTATGAGGCGCTACAATGGAGGCTGTTACGCACTACTTCTTCTACGGGGGAAATGGAGTTGGTGGCTGCTGACAGCAGTTGCGAGTCCTGTTTCGGCTGAATTTTACTTCACATATAAGGCGCAAGTGTGTAAAAGGCGTAGGGTCGTCTTTTAATGAAAATCAAGTCTTTTGGGTGTGCCTTATACACCAGAAAATACGGTACCTATTGTTATAACCAGTAAGGGTATCCTGCCTGATTGCAGGGCAACTGCCAAAGGTACCCATTTGAATCTTCTTCTATCTCCCGCTCCAACATGAATACGTTTTGTCTATTTAATTTGATTAGTACGGAAGAAGATTAGGGCCACTGAAGAAAAAAATATGGTTGGCAATATTCTGACTTTACATTTTTTAAGTGAGAATTCTGACTTTCTCAAAATTCTGAGAATAAAGTCAAAATTCTGACTTTAAAGAATTCTGAGATTAAAGTCAGAATATTGCCAACCATATTTTTTTCTTCAGTGGCCCTAATCCTCTTCCATAGATTAGACATAATTTTATTAATGAAGAAAAATGGCACAATGGTTATTTATTTATAATGGCCATCAAGAATCTCTGTCACTCTCCCTCATAGATAATTCATACAACTGCTTACTTTTGCTACTGCCAGGACTTTCAGCAGTGTAGTCTAGCATGAGCACACTGAGGAACCTTTCACCAGTTTCATCTGATATGCTGTGACTCCAAGCAGGAGCTGACGCCACAGATGCGGTCGACATGTGCGGGTTAGTATAGGTCAAACAAGGAGCTATAGTCTTTTGACAGAGTTCGGAGGCAGGGTCAGACTAATGTGATTTATCAATACAGCACAAAAGTGATTCATTGTGCATCATATCGACTGATAATTCGCAAAATAGGCTATGTCCATCATCGCCTAATGAGTGAGGAGGTGTCTGGGAAGATGAATGGGGTACTTGTTCGGGAAAGTGTGCATCATTGTTCTGGGCACCAAGAATATGCACCTGCAAAATGACCTTATATTTGTCAGCTGTTCCGCAAGTGCTTCATTCTCTTACAAACACACACACGCTCACACGCGGACACATGCACGCACACACACACACACACACACACACACACACACACACACACACACACACACACACACACACACACACACACACACACACACACACACACACACACACACACGGATTAATGGAGGGGCCTGAGAAAAGAAACGCTGTAGTTGGAACTTGGTTTCAGGTCATGACTGCGCTGTGTAATCCCTCTCAGGTGATGCTGTCCACATTCAGCTCGTTCCTACTGATCAGCTTAAATATGCCTTCCTCAACCCATAAAACTCCTCCACCGTCTTCTCACCAGCAAGGACGATGAGAGTGAGGGAGGGCTGCTGCTCTTATTCACCCATCAAAACCTCAGATCATTCTTCAGCCTTTCTGCAAAGCCATCAATGTGTCAGTTAGCTGGTGCCACACAAGAATAAAGTCAACAAAGCTTGACAGTATAGTGGAAAGAAGAAGGTTAGTATGCAGGGCTCACATCACCTGGATTAGACGTGCGTCATGTGAGAGAGCAGTGTCAATAGACATGACATTTGAAGGGCTGCCTTCCCTTTTTCCAAAAGCTACAGTGGCAATGTGGGTTATAAAGCAGCCACTTGGAGCATTCCCGCGCTCATCAAAAGATTATATTGCACAGAAGTCCCGGGTTCCAACATTAACACTGCCAACCACAAACTGGGGAATTTGTGGAAGCTTTCAGCACACATAGGCTTGGTTTGCTAGGCCAGGATGGAGAAAAGATTTGATAATGTAGTGTACGTCTCCAGCCTTCTCTTATCAAGCCATTATACTGGCAGAACTTTCAGGGGTAAGAAGAATAAAATAAAAACAAGTGAAAGCATTTCCAACTCTAATGATTGTCTCACGTCTGCCCTTATTTTTCTTTGTTGAAATAAGGGCTTATTCAACTTCATGTCATCACCATTTTCTGTGGACTTTGGCATCAAAACACATCCCGCAATCCATGTTCTGACTGTCATCAGTGGTACAGTATGGCATGCATTTCTGACGTTGCTCCCTGCATCCTGCTAGGCCACAATTGATTCATCTAAACCCTTTCAATCCTTAAACATCTGGAGAGGTGGTTCAGCAACACATCACTGTGAATTGACCATGAAAAGATTGCAAATTAGCTGCAGACGTTTGGTAATTCAAATTCGATGCAGATTCAAAGGGGTTAACAGTATCACATGGCACCTTTTCACCACTCGGGCTGCTAGTACATATTCATTACCTGCTCAACAGCTGTGTGTTGCTCCTGGCGGTGCTACTCAAGTGTGATTTTATGTAGTCAGCAGGTGGCATCATTAGCCAGCAAATAGAAATAACAACTCTTGTCTTGTCAATCACCCACTCTCTAAGGGGCAGAATAAGATGCTAGTTATTTACTTGACAAAACAATCACTAAATATAAAGAAGAGATACAATACCAGCCATAATGTATCAAACAGCATGCATTCAAAGCTAATCATGCTCAATGTTGACAAGCTCAGAAAGCTTTAAACATATGAATGTGCAGTTTGTATGTAAGTAGAATACAAGAGACACCGCTCAGTATGATACAGTAAAGTTTGCCACAAACGCAATAATTTTGGCAAAACACACATTGATTGTTGTGATAAATTGTTTACATTAAAACCATCTATCCATCCATTTGTATCGCACCTCACCAGTGCTGTGCGTGTGCTGCAGCCGATGCCAGGGGAAGTTTGGACAAGAGACAGGGTACACCACAAACTAGTCAGCAGTCAATCTCAGAGCAGATATAAACAAAACAGCGTGATTGTATAAAACATAGACACACAGAATGTTGTATCATGCAGCATACGAGCTCCAAAATATTTGAAATCAAAAAGATCCCAATCACTTGACTAAATTTAAAACAATCATCTGGTCTTATTGAAATCCTCACAAAATTGCTCAGAACAGAACACCACTCACACCTCACTTGGTTATGTTGATACATGCATGCCTCACATCAGTGGCAAAACATTTGCATGCGTGTTCCAAAAGGCATGAGTGTTGTGATTGTTAAACAGAAAACAGTTGTGCTCAGCGAGAACAGTATTGCCAAATTGAGTTTCAAGTGTGTCTGGGACTCAACACTGCTGAACGATTTGGATAGCTCCTCGTACATGCCAGACAGACTGTGTACAAACCTGTCAAAAGAACGTGGAGGATTACAAAAATACTTGAGATTTTTTTTCTTTTTTTGGACTGGACAATGATCTTATCCACCTCTCCTTGGTGCAGTGGTCAAGAAAAATAGGAGGCAAAAATTCAATGTTTGAGAAGACTTTTGCAAAAGGTGCTTTGGCTGCCGTGTTCTGCCAAGACACCTTGGGGGAATAATAATTCCCAATAGTTTTTAAAATTGGAATCACCTGATGTACCTAAATCATGATGTACCTACAGAGTCAAACTGTCTTGACCTCATCTCCAATGCACCTCCCCTCACCGTCTCAGTCATTTGCACCCCCCCCTCCCAATATACCCTCACACACATACACTCGCACACATGGGTTTTGCAAGTGGGGGAAAGTGCAGATTTTTTTAAGGGCCCATATGACGGACGCACAGACGAGAATACAGTATTTTCAGGCAGAGGGATCTCAAAGGTGTACTTTTTCCCCACAGAGTCCCAAATTTCCAATAATTCCCCAACACGCAAAAGCAGACTGTAAAGCAAAGATGAAGATGTTCTGCCATTCAACATTGTTAGAATGTTCGAACAGCGCAAAAATACAAACATAACTCTAAAACGCTACCTAACAGTCATTCAAGACAGCAGTCTAAAAATGTGTGTGCGTGTGTGCCAGCACCCTGCAGTGCTTCGCTGATTATTTGCAGATGGACAGTGGAGGGCTTTCAGAGTGTGGAGGTTCCCCCTGGCACGTAGTGCATATGATTAAATGTGTGATTCTCATACAATGTACAAGAAGCAACCCCCTGCCCTGACATTGAATAACTTCTCTAGAACATTAACACACAGCGAGGACCAAACCGGTTGCCTAAAAGTTGCCATAAAATTAAACAACAACAACAACAATAAACACCACCCTCAGCCTACAACCATTGGGTGCCCAAATGATTAGATGAGTTATGTCACAGGTCTAAAGAAGACCTGGTTGGGGCCAACTATCTTTATTCTATTATTATTATCTGTCTCCTCGTCCATTGAGAGTACAGAGCTGTGTTTACAAAGAAGCTGATCCCCTAATCAACTGTGCCTCCGCTGAGCGATTGTTATGCGGGTTTCCTACCAACTGTTCAAAGTGGTGATGAGATCAATTAAAACCAGCTTAGGATGCTTGAGAGGAGATGTGCGATTCACATGTCGGGGTAAAGGAATTCCGTGACCATTCATGAAATAACCATAAGTACCCCCTCTATCCACATTGAGATGTAACTATGCAACCTTCGCACCGGCAACTTTTTGGACATATTCACTTTTAGTCATCATCGCAGGTCGTTTTTCTTTTATTAGCGATGTATATTTAAACACATTATTCACTCAACATCACAACCTTTGCAGCTACACGTGCCCGGTATATTTGCGCACATTTAACGCATACCGACAGCGAAAAACCGGATCTTCATGCTTTCAATCACGCTTTTGTACGATTACACAATGATAGATGACGTTATGTTTGAGTTTATGTTCGTTGTCGTTTATTCTAACACTGCGGAATGTTTCTTGGCGTCGTTTATGCCAAAACGCACCCGAGTGTTGTCAGAAAAAGAAACAAATACTATACAACGTTGGGCTACTTTTTGAAGGACCCCCGTTTTAAAAGGCGCGTGCAAAACACTAAACCGCGCTGATATAACAGTGTGTGCGTCCAACCAGTAGTCAGTATCTGGATGCTACTGTACGAAGCTGTAACTTTTACCTCTTTTGTTTCTCCTCCAGCGTTGTGACGGCGCCTGACAGCTGCTGTACTCCATACAGTTCAATACTATCAGGGCAAATGAGAAGAGTCGAAACTGCATCTGGACGGCTATTAAGTTGTCCGGACCCCGATTTAAAAAAAAAAGGGGGGGGGGGTGATGAATTCTTTGTCAATCTTCTCCTGTGTTTCCTTTTAGTCGAGCAGCAAATCTGTCAAACATTAGATGAGATGCGAAATATCGGGTCGCCAATTGGGATCATTTTTTTGAGCAAGATGATCCTCCGCAGACTATGAGTGTCCTTCCTCGTCGGTGAGCTGTAGAGATAATCACAACCGCGATTAGTGTGACGAACCCAACACCTTGACCGAACAAATGAATGTGATTTGCGTGATAATTTGGTGAAATGGTGACAGATAGACCAACAGAGACAAACGCCCCTTCCAGGACCTTCGCGCAATAGCGCGTAAAAGTGAACAAACCGCTCGGTGACGTAAACCTCCAATCAAATTACCTTTCTGCGAAAGAAATGTCCCTCTGCTCCGGTTTTAGGTTCCCCTGGAGTGCAAGTGCGGCTTGGGAACAGGCAGCATCACTCCTTGTGTGACAAAACTTCTGTTTCCAATAAGAGGGCTGAGGGCCAACAGCTACGAACGCGTCGCAGCGTGCATGAAGTGAAAGCGAGGCAGAATTTCCCCCCTTTGTGTAAAAGTCTTGAAGTCCGTTCACCTGTGTTTCTTCAAAGTTTGTCACGAAGAAAGAACAACGGATACAAAACCACGCGTGTTTATACTTGTACGGATTGAGAGCCGCAAATACGATGCATGTGCGTTTATGCGTGCTGCTGAGGTTGAGCGCCGACAGACTCCAGATTGGTCCTGATGCTTTCTGACTCCTTCCTCATATAGAGCCGGGCTGATGTCACGCGTGGAGACTTGTAGTTTTCGCCTTCTTCTTATTTATGATGCTAAAGACAACATGTCGTATATTCGCTCCCATCCAGCCACCCAACCCACTTGTCTGTCAGGCAAACGGATGGATGCAAATTTGTTTATGGGTGCTAGTGGGCGTAAACGAGATTTTTGAGCCTCTTGATGTAAGACAGTTGAAGAGGAAAAAAAAGTCGATTTGGGGCTGGCAGGAGTTGGAATAGTGACTGCGGGAACAATTTACATTTTTCCTGTACAATCACCGATATCCCAAAGAAGATCCCACTTCCTCAATGCTAAATTCGAGCCAATACCTTCCCCTGAAGTTAATACGGATCAAAAATGAAATAATGACATCGTTTTCAGACTAAAATTTGTCCTGGTGTTAATTAGAAGTTGGATGTATTAAAAAATACGAAGGATGTGCCTAATGTGCGTAATGAGATGAGTCTGCCAGTCTCGCCACTTCGTTTTATTGCGCGACTAAATCGGCCACCCGTCCCCGAAATTAATGTAAATCGTTCGTGAGACTCAAGTAGTTGTTGCACGTGCATAAATCATCCTGTAATTTCAGGGTTTTCTTCAGTTCAGGCATTTAAAGCTGACCCGTGTGACCTCATAAATGGATACAATCTCGGGCGTTCAGCTTCTCCTTCAGCCAACCCTACCTTGATGAGGTAGGGTTGGCACTATGCTGGCTGGCACTCATCTGCTTTCCAATGACATTCACACTCTGGCAACTTGTCAACTTTGAAACTCTTTCAAGGAAAAATGTGACTCACTCACTGGTAGTGTCTCACACTCGTGTAATGGAAGATAGTAACATAACCTTTCAATTTACAAAGCTTAAAATAAATGCATGGGTAAACAAAAAGGTCATCTTGTTTGAGCAAACCGAGGAATTGCAGTTGTCTGACAAACGGATGGGGCAAAGGGGAGGGGGCGCAAAGGTAAATAATGCTATACCCAATTCACCCACTAGGTGTGGCACTTAATCTTTCATGCATTTCAAGGGATGAAACGCGTTTACAATACCTTCACGTCACCACTCTATCCAAAAAAGCAGTTTGTTGATAAATAATGAATAAATATTGACAGATTAATTCAAAATAGATAAAAAAAATATGACAAATTTTTAAACAAGAAAATCAGTGGGAATTGAGATTTCTCTTCAAAGGCAATAAAATACGAGGACAGTATGTTCACTGGGACAAATGAAAATAACATGAACCCCTCTAACAGTACATTAAATATAAGACCCATAGATTTTTCCTTGCCAAAGCCTATAGTGAACTTTGTTCGATCTTTATTTATTCTTTCACAGAGCTCTAACGGACATTGTGGTTAGGGGGCCTGTTTTAGCTGCAGGCTGTGTGATTAGGTTGGGTTCCTCACTAAAATAACATCTGAAAATGCTTTGTTAAGGTGAACGTGATAATTTATGCCTCGGGCACTTTTTATTTTCATGATGTGTCACTGAGACGGGGGATGGCAAACCAATCACTTTAGTCTCCTTTTTCCTTCTTAGCTCTGCAACCTCCTCCCTCTCTTTGCAGTCGACAGATAAATGGAGATGACGTCAGCATTTGGAAGATCTGGCTCCAAGCCCTTTCTGCCATCACAGCAATGACGTAAACTGCTGTATATTTTCATCAGAAAAAAAAGACACAATGCGTGTGTGTGTCTGTGTGTGTGCGTGTGTGTGTGTGTGGGGGGGGGGTGCGTGTGTGTGTGTGTGTGTGTGGGGGGGTGTGTGTGTGTGTGTGTGCGTGTGTGTGTGTGGGGGGGGGGGTGCGTGTGTGTGTGTGTGTGTGGGGGTGTGTGTGTGTGTGTGTGTGTGTTTGCGTGTGTGTGTGGTGAGTCTGTTTTCACATAGGGTCGACACTAAATCTATTTGCCAATTATAACAATTATTATAACTGAGAAGTTTTATCTGATGCTGTACTTAAAAGTCGTTTTAAACAGTTTTGCAAAAAAAAAGTATTCTTACAAAGACTCCCCAGCAAACTCAGATGTTTACGGTGGCTATTAAAAGATGGCATGGTGATCTACTAGTTAGCACATACTCCCCGCAGTGCAGAGGTCATGGGTTCGAATCCAGCCACGGCATTCCTGTGTGGAATTTGCATGTTCTCCCGTTGTCTGCATGGGCTTTCTCTTGAGTGCTCTGGTCTCCTTCCACATTCCAAAACCATGCGTGGTAGGTTAATTGGAGACTCTAAACTGTCCTTTGGTGTGATTGTTAGTGTGAATGGTTGTTTATACGTGTGTGCCATGCAATTGGCAGGCAACCAGTTCATGGTGTCCACAACCCTCGTGAGGTTGAATGGATCAGCTAAAGGAGGATGGATAGGTATTGCAAGTCCATACATGCCTGTTTAAATGCCATTTTAAAAAGTTAAAATGATATATTTTTGAGCAATATCTTGGATTTTTGTGAGGACGTGACTGTTTTCAGAATTCGCCACCAACCACAGTCAACCACAGACAAATTACCTTCATGACCTAAACACAAAACAGTCAGCAAGCAAGCAAGAAATTATAGGTGATTGCAGAGCAAACTGTAAGGGAAACAGCATAGTGTTAAGCTTCATTCTCTCTGGATGTGAATGCTGAATCTACAAACATAAAAACAGTAGTGAACGACATCGAGCTATGGGGTAGAAGTTCTTAATAACTTATCTTATAGCTGCCAAGTGCAGTTTATCATAGTCATAGTCTGATATATGTATATGTAAAGTGACCTTGAGCGTTTTGAAAGGCGCTTATATATGAAATGTGTATATGTATATGTATATGTTATATCGATAGTACTGCTTATTACGATACTATTTCTATGAACGCAAGGAGAAAATTTACATGCCGCAGGATCGGATATATCGATAGTCCGGTTATATCGATATAACGAGACTTTACTGTATATATATATATATATATATATATATGTACTGTACTTAAAAGTCGTTTTAAACAGTTTTGCAAAAAAAAAGTAGTCTTACAAAGACTCCCCAGCAAACTCAGATGTTTACGGTGGCTATTAAAAGATGGCATGGTGATCTACTAGTTAGCACATACTCCCCGCAGTGCAGAGGTCATGGGTTCGAATCCAGCCACGGCATTCCTGTGTGGAATTTGCATGTATGTATATATGTATATGTAAAGTGACCTTGAGCGTTTTGAAAGGCGCTTATATATGAAATGTGTATATGTATATGTATATGTTATATCGATAGTACTGCTTATTACGATACTATTTCTATGAACGCAATGAGAAAATTTACATGCCGCAGGATCGGATATATCGATAGTCCGGTTATATCGATATAACGAGACTTTACTGTATATATATATATATATATATATATATATATATATATACAATGATACCTTGGCTTACAAACTTAATTGGTTCCCAGACAAAGTGTGTCAGAAGAAAAGTGTATATCCCCTAATATTTTTTCCCATAGGAAACCATTAAAATGAGAATAATCAGTTCCCAGGTCTCCATAAAATATAATTTTCAACTAAATAAGCCCTAAAACTACACACAACATACCTTATTCTATGTATAATAAATGTGGCGTTGTATTGTAATGAAAGAAATATCTGCACTGTATAATAAAGTCACTTTATTTAGATTTGTGATGGTCGTTGATGGCTCATAATTGACATATGTTGCTTTCTGACTTCTAAGGTCTTATGAAACTGAGGCATCATTTTATCATTCATCATGTTGATGATTCTCATAGCCTGTTCTGGATGGAACTGTTCAATAAAAGCCTGCACATCAACTCCTGAATGGTCTGTTTCTGCTTGTCCTCTTGAAGGCAAATCAAATCCCTTGTGTTGAGGACCTCATGATAGTCAGCAACAAGCTTCTCGATGTCATCTGCATCCACTTCGAGTCCCGTAGGTGCTGGCAGATATTTTATTACAATAAAAGGCGCGAGTCGGATGATTCCACGGACCCGGAATAAAACGCGACAAAAGAAGGAGGACGGGGGCGATCCGTCCAGCCTGTCAAGCTAGCTAAAATAAAATGGCACAATCGCGATCCCGGAAAGCAACAAACTTACGCGATCGCGGCTAACAATCACCAAACTCTAGTGCTGGCAAGTCCAAGACACTGGCCAGGCGCAATGCGTCATAATCATGTCACTGGTGAGGTGACAGCGACTCGTTGAAATGTCCCAGTATCGGTGATTAGGGGATCAACACGCACACCTCGTTCGTGTTTCTCAATGAGCTCCTTCTTCGCCTCGACTGTAATTTTGTTTTGTGTCCTCTTCGGGTGGCGGAGGTCGGGAGCGGCGCCCCCGCCCCAGCTGTCAACTCGCACGTGACAATTTTGGTGTCATTAGTCATGTGAAAGCATCGACTAAATATCGCCTTTGTGTCAAGCTTTTTGCGAAGGAGGGTAGCAATGGTGGATGGTACCGGGCTCTTTAGTTGTAGAATGGTAGTAGAAAGTTACTCTCAGGGAAGTGACACACAGCGTGGGAGATGTGTCAGGCTGAGATTCACATGACAGCCGCGGTGCACACATGTGGTGCCACAAACGCACACTTCGTTCGCATTTCTCAATGATCTCCTTCTTCTCCTCGACTGTAATGTTGTTTTGTGTCTTCTTTGGCTGAACACGAGCCTGTGGTGGGATCTTTTTCGGTCCCATAACGGCAAAAGTATCGTTGAAGGCGATCGACGTGTGCACTCATAGAAAGAGGGTGTGGAAAGGTAGGCCGGCTGGTACGCTGTTCGGTCATGTGCTTTTGTGTTCTTCCGCCGAAGATTACTCCGCCAGCCGTGGTGGGGGGTGTGTATCGCGAAAATAGTGCGTATGCCAAGGTTTAATTTTTATAAATGTAACGTTCGTAAACCGAAAAGTTCGTAAGGCAAGAGTGTATAAGGTATAAGGTTCCAAATTTTTGACGAAGTCTCATAGGTGTAATCTCAATATAATCAAAATATTGTGCTTAAATACGATGTATGGGGTTGTGGTGGGAGTGGTTGGAGGGAGGAATGTGAAAGACTTGCCAGTTTTAGGGAAATTGCGATAAAGAGAGAGGGAGTGAGAAGCAGAAGGCTGAGTTATGAGAAGGTCAGTTGTAGGGAAACGCGGGGGTGGTGGGGCCGGCATTAAAAAGATTGTGACCGTCTGGCTAATGGTTCTTTATGACTCCCTCATGTCCTCAGATGGGCAGAATGACTGGCAGAGATTATGACCAGTGGTAACTGAACATCACATCTCTGTGCCCCTTCAACTCATGTCCAACTCAAGGGCACTGCCACTGACGGTAAGTGTACCACTTGAACACCATAAAACCAATAGACTAAACAGCCATTCATCATTGCAGCTCATACACGCAGACACACGCACACACACATGCACACACACACGCACACACACCAAGTGTATCCAACACAAGACATTTAAGCGGCCCACTGAATGACTCATATGCATGTAAATTCCTCATCAGGTATAACTGTTGCAGGAATTTCTAAAAGCTCAAACTTAAACGGCATAGTTAAATGTCCAGAAATAAGAAATAATCATTGCGTGAATATGCTTTGTTGATTTCGTCCAATCAGTGTTTTGAGAAGAAGCCAATCACCTTCAGGTGTGGGTGGGGTGGGAGTGGGAGTGGGTCGGAAGCGGCACAATCATTAGGAAACATTTGTCTTTGAGCAACAAAAGATTTCCTGACCTGGCAACTTTGTGTCTGGAAGAAAACAAATCATCAAATTAAACAATTTGGAGATCAAACCAATGTTTTTGTTTTTGATCGTGGGAAATGTCAATAAGTAACAAATGTGCAAGCAGTTAAGCGCTGACATGTTCCTTGTGTGTGTATAATGCGTGTGTTCTGTTGGTCAGCTCTGGGTGGCTGTGGATTGACATACACCTAGAGCAGCTGGCAGGAAGTTAATGTTTTCTATACAGCGTGTAAGTGATTTGTTGCTTAAAGGACACATGGACATAGTGGTGGGCTGTGTTGTGCACACAAAGACATACAACAGTCACTCTCACACTCACACCTAGGGACAATTTGGAGTGGTCAATCTGCCTGCCATGCATGTTTTTGGAGTGTGGGAGGAAACCGGAGGACCCGGAGAAAACCCACGCGGGTCCGGGGAGAACATGCAAACTCCACACAGGGAGGGCGGACCGGGACGAGAACCGGCGACCTCTGCACTGTGAAGCCGGTGTGCTAACCACTCGACTACTGGGCCACCCTTATATATATATATATATATATATAATATATATATATGCATAGATGCATGTGAGACATTGAGACCTCGGCTTCCGAACACATTACCTTACGAACTTTTCGGTTTACGAGCGTCAAATTTATGAAAATTAAACCATGGAATACGTACTACTTTTCACGATACACACCCACCATGGCTGGCAGAGTGATCTTCGGATCTGGCGGAGTGATCTTCAGATCTTTGACGGAAGCACACGACCGAACAACGCTCCAGCCGGCGCACCTTTCCACACCCCCTCTCTCTGAATTCACACGTCGAACGCCTCCGAGGAGCTTTTTGCAGATAATTTTACTCTTAGGAAATGAATGCAAGATGATACCCTAATAATCTCTGTCGAGGAGAAGAAGGAGATCATTGAGAAACACGAACGAGTTGTGCGTTTGTGGCATCACATGTGCGCACCGCGGCTGTCATGTGAATCTCAGCCTGACACATCTCTCACGCTGTGTGTCAATTCCCTGTTCCCTGAGAGGAACTTTCTACAACCATTCGACAAATAAAGAGCCCGTTACCGTCCACCATTGCTACATCCATCGCCTAAAAGCTTTACTCAAAGGCGTTATTTAGTTGATGCTTTCATGTGACTAATGACACCGAAATTGTCACGTGCGAGTTGACAGCTGGGGAGAGGCCGCCGCTCGCGACCTCCGCCAGCCGAAGAAGACACTTAAATTTCATTTCATTTCAACGAGTCGCTGTCACCTCCCCAGTGACATGATTACGATGCCTCGCACCTCGCTGTGTGTTGTGCTGGCAGGTCCAAGAATTTGCTTTGCCCGAGGTGATTGTTAGTCACAATCAATGTGCGTGGTGGGCGTGTTGATCCCCTCATCACCAATACTGGGACATTTCAACGAGTCACTGTCACCTCACTAGTTACATGATTACGACACCTCGCGCCTCACTTTGTCTTGTGCTGGCAAGTTCAAGAGTTTGCTTTGCCCGGGGTGATTGTTAGCCGCGATCGCCTAAGTTTGGTGCTTTCGGGGATCGCGAATGTGCTGGATGGATCGCCTCGCCCGCCTTCTTTTGTCACGTTTTATTCCGCGTCCGTGGAATCATCGGACTCGCGCCTTTTGTTGTAATAAAATCTCTTCTCGCACCTACGGGACTCCAAGTGGATGCAGATGACATCGAGGAGCTTTTTGCTGACCATAATGAGGTCCTTAATACAGAGGATTAAATTTGTCTTCAAGAGGATAAGCAGAAGTGGGCTATTCAGGAGTTGATGTGCAGTCTTTTGGAATATTCACGCCCAAATATATGATTGTGTGTAGTTTTAAGACTTATTTAGTTGAAAATTATATTTTATGGAGACCTGGGAACGGATTATTCTCATTTTAATGGTTTCCTATGGGAAATTATTTTTTGGGGATACACACTCTTCGCCAATTAAGTTTGTAAGCCAAGGTCTCACTATATGTTATCACGGTTTGCAAGGTAGTGATGGCATATGTGGATCCAAAAAAGCAGGCAGGAGGGAGGAGCAGGTTGTATTTGAGAAATTGTCCGCGACCCTAATGAGGAATAAGCGCTACGGAAAATGAGATGAGATGAGTATAAAGTAAACAGGAACAGAATCTAAAATATAAAAATTTTTCAAACAGAAAAATACAAAGTATCAAAATAAAGACCAAGATTAAAAGTCTGCCAAGATGAAACAAACGCATGCACAGCATACAATGCAAATAACATGCATCAATAATGACCCGACACCGGATGGTCGTGCCGGGAGTCCTTTTAAGTGTCACTGATTGTAACGACCAGCACCTGCGAGGCAGCAGGCAGGGATGACAGCGCTACCCGGTGGTCGCCATGCCGAACGTGGCAGTCCACCAAGGCTTGGGACGACCAGCACCTGTGCAGGTGCAGGCGGGGCCGACAGCGCCACCCATTGGTCGCCAACCAGATCATGACAGTACCCCCCCTTCAAGGGACTGCTTCCAGAAGTCCCAACAGTCGCCCAAAAGGTCCACTCGCCCGAGAACAATGGTGGAGACGGCAACCGCTGCCTCGGGACTCGACCTGAAGTGGACGTGGGCGCGGCACGGATCGTCGTGGGCGTGAGTGCGATCCCTCTCGCATGTTCACGCGACGACGCATGGCTCAACGCAGACGTCGAACTGTCAGGCGCAGAGTGGCACCCCGGACGGACCCGGACCCCGGATGGCTGAGTGTCAAGTAAGTGTACTCTCATTCCAGAGTTTTTGTAATTAGATAATACATGCTGTAAACAACACAGCCCACCACTATGTCCATGTGTCCTTTAGGCAACAAATCACTTACACACTGTATAGAAAACACTATCTTCCTGCCATCTGGGCCAGCTGCTCTAGGTCTCTGTCAATCCACAGCCACCCAGAGCTGACCAACAGAACACTGGATGGTCATGCCGGGAGTCCTTTTAAAGAT
Organism: Hippocampus bargibanti; assembly: GCF_051943395.1. Classification (NCBI taxonomy): domain Eukaryota; kingdom Metazoa; phylum Chordata; class Actinopteri; order Syngnathiformes; family Syngnathidae; genus Hippocampus; species Hippocampus bargibanti. The sequence continues at coordinate 3,788,655 of NC_142739.1, read as the reverse complement.
CCCTTTCGCATGTTCACGCGACGACGCATGGCTCAACGCGGATGCAGACTCGTCGAGTGACGCAAGTCAAACTCGACGAGGCGTGGGCTAACGTGGACATTGCACTGCCAGGCACAGGGTGGAAATGAGACTGGTTCGGTTTTAAGTGTCACTGATTGTATCGACCAGCACCTGCGAGGCAGCAGGCAGGGCTAACAGCGCCACCCGTTGGCCGCCAAGCAGATCATGACATATATATATATATATATATATAGATAGATAGATAGATAGATAGATAGATAGATAGATAGAGAGAGAGAGAGAGAGAGAGAGAGAGAGAGAGAGAGAGAGAGAGAGAGAGAGAGAGAGAGAGAGAGAGAGAGCGAGAGCGAGAGCGAGCGAGAGAGAGAGAGAGAGAGAGAGAGAGAGAGAGAGAGAGAGAGAGATAGACAGAGACAGAGATAGAGATAGAGATAGAGATAGAGATAGAGATAGAGATAGAGATAGAGATAGAGAGAGATAGATATAAGATGGAGATGGAGATGGAGATATATATAGAGATATAGAGTGACGTGCAGTGAAGTTCATGGCTGGTGAGGCACTGACATCATCACAGTCAGATTTAGAAACATGAACTCTACAGAGTATCTTATTCCCCATTTGATTGGCAACAGTTAACATGTTTTGTTTCAAATGTCATGGCAGCATTTTTTATATAAACTGTAGCATAGAAAAAAAGAATTTTAAAAAGTTATTATCGTGTTACCTTTACTGACAAATGAAGTCCATGCGCCGCTCCTTCTGAAGAAAGGCATCTATACCTTCTTTGTAGAAGCCTACCTACACTTTCTTCAGTTTTAAAAGTCTCTCTATTTCTTTCAATTTAGATATGTAATCCTCCATTCTGAAAATAAGGCCAAGCAACACGAAAAAATTACTGGATGGTTGCACTTAACTTGATGAGAAGGTTTCTTCAGCCGTCATCTGTACAAATTTGAAGGTTTCGGACGTTTCGCCTCCTATCTAAGAGGCTTCGTCAGCGAACTAAAGTCTGACTGGTCGTATCGGCCCTATTTATATATCCCTAATGTCCAGCCATGGCGGCAGGCTATTGTATGAACGATCCAAATTGAACCTCACCCCACCAGACCGGTTTAAGGGTGAGGTTCAATTTGGATCGTTCATACAATAGCCTGCTTAGGCAAAACAGGTTAGGCAACATTCATAATGCTGATCAGGTGATACCGGTGGGAGTGGGGGAAATGGGCCAGTCATTAGTCAGGAATGTAGGAACAATCAGTGGGGCCACAGGGAGTGGTCCTCTGCTCCCCCCAACCTGAGAGTAGGGACCTATCATAGCTGTGTCCGGCGCCACCATGGCTGGACATTAGGGATATATAAATAGGCCCGATACGACCAGTCAGACTTTAGTTCGCTGACGAAGCCTCTTGGATAGGAGGCGAAACGTCCGAAACCTTCAAATATGTACAGATAACTGTACGACTGAGAGCTTACACAGACGTGCACTTAATTTGCTAACTGTTTACTGTAGCTTTCTCTCACTAATTCTATTATTCTGAAGCCGAGGAGGCGCAAGAAGAATCTCTGTAATCACACGCGCCCCCTGTCATGAGGCTGGAGAACTGTGTGCCTCACGTGTACACACAGTTTTGATTAAAAATAAAAAAGAATAAACACTGTAGTACAGTGTTTGTAATGTAAAGTGACTCTACATTATGTACACCAGCTAAACTGTAGAACTTTAGTTCATACTCAAAGTGAACACTTTAATAGTGACATGCAGAGGGACAACAATGCGGTCTCACTGCAGAGCAAGCCAGCAAAGTGCGCACAGTCATTGCGCAATCCATGGTGAGTCTAAGCCGGCTGCTGCCTCACCGCTCGTCTCTACTTCGTATTTGAACGGTAAATGTGAAAATTGAGCGATTTTGAAAAAAACAATTCAAAAACGGTGAAGTTAAATGCAAAATAACTTTAAAGTACAAATCACTAAACAAATATAACTGTTTAATTTATTTTTCCATTTGATATATGCATGATGACAGGTGAGGCATTGCCTCACCTGCCTCCCCTGACTGCACGTCATTGGAGATACAGTAAAGTCTCGTTATATCAATATCGGATATATCGATAGTCCCGGTTATATCGATACTATTTCTATGCACGCACGGAGAAAATTACATGCAAACAGGGTCGGATATATCGATAGTCCCGGTTATATCGATATTTTTTCGGACTCCCTTGAATATCAATATAACGAGACTTTACTGTATATATAGATATGGAATATGGATGGGACTCACCTAGGATGGCTAACAATCCTGATCATGAAGGATTCCTCAAAGGGTGCAGTTCCTTCCTACTTTCGGCCAATAACCTGTCTCTCCACAACATGGAAGCTCATGTCAGGCATCATTGCAGCTAAAATAAGTGAGATAAGATAATCAATACATGAGCAAAGCACATAAAGGCATTGGTAGAGATACTAGTGGTGCCAAACATCAGCTGCTGGTTGACAGAACCGGCGCACAACACTGCAGGTCCCGACATACCAACTTGTGCACAACCTGGATTGATTACAAGAAAGCATATGACTCGATGCCACACACATGGATCACTGAATGCTTGGAGTTGTATAAGGTCAATAGGACCCTGAGAGCCTTCGTTGCAAACTCGATGAGGATGTGGAAAACCATACTTGAAGCCACTGGCCAGCCACTAACGCAAGTGTCCATCAAATGTGGCATATACCAAGGTGATGCACTCTCCCCACTGCTGGTCTGCATAGGTCTGAACACCCTCAGCCAAATAATCGCCAAGACAGGCTATGTATATCGCCTCAGAAATGAAGCTAGAATCAGTCACTTCCTCTACATGGATGACATAAAGCTGTATGCTCAGGGCAAAGGGACATAGACTCCCTGACCCACACAACCAGGATTTACAGCAGTGACATCGGGATGTCATTCGGGCTGGAAAAATGAAGTCGGATGGTGACTAAGAGGGGCAAGGTAGTCCACACTGAAGGGGTCTCACTACCTGAAGGAACAATAGCAGACATTGAAAACAGCTACAAGTACCTTGGTATACCACAGGCCAATGGCAACCTCGAACTAGCAACAAGGAAAGCGGCTACGACCAAATACCTCCAGAGGGTGAGGCAAGTCCGAAGAAGCCAGCTCAATGGCAAGAACAAGACTCGGGCAATAAACAGCTATGCCCTGCCAGTGATCAGATACCCTGCAGGAATAATAAGGTGACCAAAGGAAGAGATTCAGACCACGGATGTTAAGACCCGAAAACTCCTCACCATGCATGGAGAGTTCCATCCCAAATCCAGCACCCTGAGACTGTACACAAGCCGTAAGGAAGGAGGCCGGGGACTAGTGAGTGTGAGAACCACTGTCCAAGATGAAATATACAAGCTCAATGAATACATCAAAGAAAGGTTCCAACAGATAATATACTCAGAGAATGTCTCAGACAATGGGGAACAGAGGATGAGGTGCTGGAAGAGTGACAATCGTGGGAGAAAAGCCCCTACGCGGGATTTAGCACCGAACCCCATAACTGAAGTGGCTGATATCAAGAAGTCCTATCAGTGGCTAGAGAGAGCTGGCCTAAAGGAAAGCACAGAGGCACTCATCCTGTCTGCTTAAGAGCAGGCCCTGAGCACCAGAGCCGTAGAGGCACAAATGCACCACACCAGACAATATCCAAAGTGTAGTTTGTGCAAAGATGCACCTGAGACAATTCAACACATAACTGCAGGATGTAAGATGCTGGCAGGGAGAGCCTACATGGAGCGCCATAACCACGTGGCTGGCATATTTTACCTAAACATCTGTGCGGAGAATGTACTTGAAATTCCAAGGTCAAAATGGGAAACGCCTCCAAATTTGGTAGAGAATGATCGAGCAAAGATCCTGTGGGACTTCCAGATACAGACTGAAAATATGGTAATGGCCTACTTACCTGGTATTGTGGTCTTAGATAAAGGGCAGAGCAAAGTCGTTGTCGTGGATGTAGCGGTCCCAAGTGATGGGAACATCTGAGAGAAGGAACAGTAGAGAAATACCAGAGAAATAGAGAAATACCAAGGGCTCAGAGAGTAGCTGGAGAGAGCCTGGAAGATGAAGGTGACAGTCGTGCCTGTCGTGGTCGGAGCACTCGGGGCAGTGACCCCCAAACTAGACGAGTGGTTGAAACAGAACAACATCGGATATCTCGGTCCAGAAAAGCACAGTGCTGGTAACAGCACAGATACTGCGCAGAAGTCTCTAGCTTCCTGGCCTTTGGTAGAGGACTTGAGTTGATTACTTGAACTTAAACAACCCATCAATCTTCTTTAACACATGCCTGTTTTCAGTGTTGGGGTTGTGTGAAATAACAAGTCTCGTCTCAAATTCAGAGTATGAGCATGATTATGATATTCTGGATAGTTGCAGTACTTGGAACACTGTTACATATACCACGAGAAAAGAGAAGGCCAACATCAAAAACACAACAGTGGGATGACGGGACCCTGAACCACCCATTTGCCCTAAGTGCAGAGGACTCTCAGCATTGAGTACTGTGCACCAAAGCCATTGTGGTGGTCCACCTTATTTACATTTCTGAGCTGAGTCACTGTGCTCCAGTCTCATTTTAAGGTTGCCTGGTTTCTACCTTGTCATTAGGCCTTTGAAGAGCAACAGGGGGGATGAAAGCATTAGCACTGTTAAACTTGCCCCGACTAGCTTATTTCATGCAAGGAGCTTTTGTTGATGGTTAATCAACATTCTTTTGCCTTTTCTGAAACGACCGCGAGGAGCACCTAATCGAGTGTTTAGCATAGCATGTGTATGGTATATCTAATTTACCTTGTTGTTACAATATATCCACTTTCTCAATGAACTTGATGGCCAATATTTAGCTGTGAAATCAATGTATTGTTGTTCCCCATTGATCTGAAATACATCCTTCTGTAAAGATAAGACGGTGACTTCACGAGTCCATCTCATAGGAACGGCAGGTAGTTCGAGGTAATTAATGATGACATGATTTACTGATGACATAGTACTTGGACCAATCACAGCATGAAGACATGAACCAAACATGGGAAGATCGTCAAACATTATGACTTTAAAATCACACTTGTCTTCGGCATATTAATTCAGGTCCTGTGACAGGTCAAGTTAAATCATATTATTAATGCAATCAAGTGTAAAAGGTCAGCCAGTTCAAATAATTACATTTTTCCCACTATCATTCAAATAGGAAATGGCACGTTGCGGGAGGGCATTACCAGGAATTGGCGGTGTTCAACATGGTTACCCGATAACCTGAGTTTAAGCGGTGCGGTGATGCGGGTAACCTTGGCCAGTCGTCGACCATCGAGGTCAAGAATCTCCTTGGGGGTCTGGAGATTCTCTAAATCGCAGCCCAATGATTCGGCCAGTTGGGGATCGATGAAGCACCCATCGGCCCCCGAATCCACTAGCGCCCGTATAGTCTGGAGCTGGACGGGCCAATTAATTCGCCGTCCAATTCCAATCGCGTAACGGATGCCGTGCTAGCCGCCTCCAGAGGTCCCCGCGGTCGCCGTTTAGACCGGGACTTACAGGAGATGGAGGTCTTCGGCTGGGGGCCTTGGGTGCTACGAGCCCCGGGGTTGGTTCGATCGCTCCCTCCTCCCATCTGCATGGATTCGGGGGACCCCTCCAGGCGCCACGACCGCTCGTGGCCGTCGGGTGTGGTCGTCCGCAGCTTGCTTCCGGGTTCGTTGGGCCGCTGGTTGCCTTGCTCCCGCTGCCTCTCCCGAAGGCGATGGTCCAGGCTGATGACGATGTCGATCATTTCGCCAAGGGTGGTGAGTGTCGCGGGTGGCCAACTTGTCTTTGAGAGCGGCGCTCAATCCGCGACGAAATACTCCCCTCAGCGCTCGATGTAGCCACTGCCAGCAGCCTGGATGCGGAAGGCGATCGAGTATTCCGTGGCCGAACGAGAACCCTGGACGCAGTCGTGGAGGAGCCCCTCTGCCTCGACTTCCGTAACCGGGTGATGGAAGACCTGGCACAGCTCGGCCACGAAGTCTGGATATGAAGCACACAGTTCAGGTCGGGACTCCCGGACGGCCAGCACCCAGGTCTCTGCCTGACCCGTGAGCAGACTGGTGACGAAGGCTACCTTAACGTAGGCGTAGGGTTGTTGATCGAACACGAGCCAGCACTGCATCAGAAACTGAGCGCAGCGCCCGGGTTCGCCTGCGTAGAGTGAGGGGTGAGGTAAGGGTAGCTCGCGCCTACGCACGGGATGGGAGGAAGGGGCCGTAAGGGTGGCGAGGCGTGTCTCTACCTCCTGTAAGCGTTGAACCAGCGTGGACACGGTTTAGTGGACTTCCGCGATCGCTTGAGCCAGCTGGCTCGAACGCTCCGCCTGATGGGAAAGGGCAGCTAAGAATTTGTCTCCACCGGCGAGATCCATGGTTGGTCGGTGTGTTATGTCACGTCCGCTTGAGGAGTGACGGGGAACTTCCTGGAATACAACGACAACAACAGAACGGTAAGGGTGGCTTTTATAGCCAGAAGGCACAATTAAGGAAATGGAGAACAGGTGCGTGAGTCCGGAGAGCCAGGAAGGGAGGGGCCCGCTCCAGGAGCAGAGGAGGAAGAGACAGGAGGGGAGGGGCACGCTCCTGGCATCGACGAGGATGTGACACACCCACCCCAGTTGTCTATCTCGTTGATCCCATTTTGACAACAGTGCCATAAAATCTGATTGCCCGGGCTGCCATCAACATTGTAGCATTGTTGTTAGTTGGTATGCCCCACAATTATTGTAGCATTGGCAGCCCAAAGGCCAAAGACAGACAGAGGTTACAGACAGATTTATCAATACCATAATTTTAGCTCACCTGCTACAACCGGTTCAGTCAGGGCATTAAAACATGTGGAAACTGATGTATTACAGCAAAATAGCTACAAAGGATCATTATTGGGGACTGAAGAAGAAGAAACGTGCCAGCTGTTAATAAATGTGTAGTCAATTCTGATTCAGATTTAATGATTGCTGTGTTTTGTTTGTCAAATTAGGAAAGTGGGGGGGCACATGTCAGTCAAGTCCAGGTCAAATACGATGATCAAAACAAACACGATCTGATGTCCTCACAGGGGAGTCCAAGATCACCCCTAACCTCTCGACATGTGAGCTCCAATGCATCAGACTTGAACACAGAATGCCCCAAAGTGCCCTAGGCCTTGGCCTGTGCAAACACATATTCCTGTAATTTAATTTATATGAAGTCTGGCAATGTTTTACTCCCAGGAAGAACTTTAGGTTGCTTTATGTCATTGTTTCGGAAAATGCTGAACTAACAGCCCCATTTAGATTTGGACCTCACAGTAAAAACTTTCAGCAAGAGGTGGATAAACGAAAAACCGAAAAATAGCATCTTGTGAGAGGGAGCAAGGAATGGTTAAGAAACGACACGACTGACATTTATTTGCCCTTAAGCCAAGCAGAAGGCCTCCATTACAGGTTTTGTTTTACAAAACCATGATCCTCTTCCTTAGGGGAGAGGAGATAATTTTCATTTCGACCTCTTAAATACTCCGGAGCTTTTGACTGCAGGCACGGGCAGTCCAGTTAGTCTCAATGCAAACCTCACACATAGAGAAAAGGGTCAGACATTGGGATCTAATTCTGTTAAAAGAGAGAAGTACTTGGAGCATCCATATCTGAAAATAATCCCCCCTCGGCACGCCTGGTCTGAAATTAATGCATTGATAAACACTAACATATGATATTCTTCGGAGTAATTCAAGCCATTTGGAGCAACCCCACTTTTAGCTTGGGTTACAATTGATTTTTTCAGGGAAACTGAAATGATAATGCAGTCTTTTTCTACTGACTCAGATGTTAGGTGGAAATATCTTCTGAATTATTTCCAAATACACAATATATACACAAGACAATTTCTCAAACTCTTTGTGATGTATTTCTGGGAGGGGGAAATTAAAAACTAGGTCTGAAGCATTTCCTTCAGAATAAAATTTTTGAAAGGGCATCAAGCATGCTTTGAGGTCACAGCAAGCTCTTGCCAATTATTTAATTGGGGTAAACGAATGTTTGATTTCAAACATGGATGCAAAACTTGAAATTTGAAATTTGAAACAAATGACGGAAACTGAAAAGTCAAAGACAAAGGGTACGTGTGGGTCTAGTATTTAACTGAACAAAATAACTCACATGAACTTGTGGTTTACAATATTTAAAGCTACAGGCAATCGACATCTTTGAAAGCATCAGACTCAACAGCTGAAAAAATACCCACATTAAAACACTCATCTAGTCATTAGTAGTTTTTTGGGTGTAGAGGGCTTCGGTTGTGGGTTGGTCACGAGTAGTTGTTCGTTTATGTGTGCCCACACATTGACTCGCAATTGGTTCAGTGTCCCTTGCCTACCTCCCGAAGACAGCTGGCATAGGGTCCAGCACCCCCGCGCAACTCTCTTGAAAAAAAGGGACTGGCGGTCATGGTTGTAAGTCAGCTGTTGCCGGTATATACATTTTTGGGACAAAAGAACAGTCTAGGGAATTTTCAGCTAAAATAGGCTTAACGGTGGCATTGATTGCAGTTACAGTAAAGTCTCGTTATATCGATATCGGTTATATCGATAGTACCGCTTATTACGATACTATTTTCATTTCCCTTGCACATTTCTAGTCTTTTTATGTATAATTAGTACCGTTTAGTACGATACCCGGTTATTAAGATAATCCGGTTATTACGGTGCTCCTTTTCATCCCCTGCCGGCCATTTTTGTTGTTTATATCGATATATCCGTCGCGCCATTGGTCAACTTGGTCACGTGTCTTGTTACGTGAGCCGCCATCGGTCGCGCCATTGGTCGACTTGGTCACATGAGCCGCCATCGGTCGCGCTATTGGTCGACTTGGCCGTGTGACTTTGTCACGTGACACGCCATCGCTCGCACCATTGGTCAACTTGGTCACGTGTCTTGGTTACGTGTCACGCCATCAGTCGCGCCATTGGTCGACTTGGTCAGGTGACTTGGTTACGTGCCCAGCACCCGTGTAGCAGAGCCATTTTCATTTTCAGACGCTAGCTCGTGTGTAGCAGACGAGATTGAAGTGTTTGTGTTAAAAGGTAAAAATGGGAAGCAGAAGAAGATTGATGACTTTTTAAAATTGTATACATAATACAGTAAGATGTAAGCGTTGCAGTTTCCCTGTTGTGTTATGTACATGCCCACTGTACTGTATATGAATGCAATCGTTTTTTGCAACAATGTTTCTTGTTTTGTCTGCTGAAGCGCGATGATTTTGAAAATTATTAACATTCCATACTGTGTATTAAAGGACAGCCGATGTCACTTTTTATTCAAATGCAAATAAAAATGACTTCACGCCAAGACGTCTTGCATTGCTTGTGAATCCAAACAATGGCTTCAGATTCGGATAATATGCTTTCTTGTTACACATCCAGTTATGAATATGTTTCAAATACACTGTAGTTCTGAAGATTAAAGCATACATGTTTACAATCATTAAAGAATTATATGTGCCATTTTGAGGCAACATTGGGGGAACATCTCTCACCCAAAAAAAAAAGGGAGCTAATGGCCAGCTCCGTTTCTTATATGGCGCTTGGCTGCCCTCTTTTGGCGGCTTTTGTTTAATGCAGTTCGGCGCAGGATCGGATATATCGATAGTCCCGGTTATATCGATATTTTTCGGACTCCCTTGAATATCGATATAACGAGACTTTACTGTAATTTAATATTACAATGTTTTTTTTAAGAATGTTAAAATGCACAGGAAATCTACATTTTATATTCTCTGCCCGGTAGCGGCCCGGTAGTCGAGTGGTTAGCACACCGGCTTCACAGTGCAGAGGTCGCCGGTTCGCGTCCCGGTCCAGCCTCCCCGTGTGGGTTTTCTCCGGGTCCTCCGGTTTCCTCCCACACTCCAAAAACATGCATGGCAGGCAGATTGACCACTCCAAATTGTGAGTGTGAGAGTGACTGTTGTACGTCTTTGTGTGCCCTGCGATTGACTGGCAACCAATTCAGGGTGTCTCCCGCCTTGTGCCCGAAGACAGCTGAGATAGGCTCCAGCAACCCCCGCGACGCTAATGAGGAATAAGTGGTACGGAAAATGAGATGAGATGATATATATATATATCGAGAGAGAGAGAGAGAGAGAGTGAGAGAGAGAGAGAGAGATAGATAGATAGATAGATAGATAGATAGATAGATAGATAGATAGATATCCAGTATATAGAAATTTAAATAGATATACATTGATATATATGCAATTTAAACAGGAAACCATGCTCATCAGAGAAACTCAGGAGACAGTGCAAATTGTCAAGGTTGCCAACCAATCCACTGTGCGTGTTGACTATGTCAGTTGCATGTATGAAAGCAACTCAGCGAGAGGTAAAACGCAGTGATGGGCCGTCAGGGCCAGCAAGGCCTTCTCTGCTGGCCTAACATAATCAGACATCATTATCATAATTATAATAAAAGTCAATTTCATTAAAAAAGTATTTTTTTCTAAATACAGTAAAGTCTCGTTATATCGATATTCAAGGGAGTCCGAAAAAATATCGATATAACCGGGACTATCGATATATCCGACCCTGGTTGCATGTAATTTTCTCCGTGTGTGCATAGAAATAGTATCGATATAACCGGGACTATCAATATATCCGATATCGATATAACGAGACTTTACTGTATATATATAATTATTCTACATACTGTTTTCTTGATGTTATGTTATATCCATTTGGTTATGCTCCTTTCAGTGTTGGAGTTTTAGGTCAGAGTTTTTAATCCAATCAGAATTCAGCTAGTTTGTGTCGCAAGGCTGTATGAAATCTGACCGACGCCTTCAGAATCAACAGTGAGGGCGTCTGTGCGCTGTACATGAACGGGCACATGTAGTTGATATACAGTTGCGATAGCCAATCAGATCACGAGTTGGCACAGTAAGGCCAGCTCGAGGGCCTCGCGTTGAACATGACGTACGCGTCCTGTGATTGGATACTCACTTTACCTCAGCCCTCAGCGGAGGCAGCGCTATGCAAATCAACCAAGCTGACAATACATCAGACCCGGAAACTTTCGCAGAAAAAGCAAGTATATCTACTCGCTTTTTTAACCCACAATGGCTGAAGGAGAGGACAACTCGCTGTCGCATGTAGGTAAGCCTATTCTCAAGAACAAATGAAAAAGATTTGTTTACTTTTATTTTCAACAAATAGTTCGTTTTGTGAACGTCTTGTTGTTTTTCTTATATTAAACTGACATTTTGTAATTTAGCGTAAAATCTTGTTAAAGATTGCGTATTCTTGGTGGACTTCATAAAACTTTGTGGACAAATGATTTTAAAATTCCTTTTATTTTTAAGTGTTTGCAGTATTACGTATAATGACAAGTTCTAATGGCTGATGCAGATTTATTGAAGTGTAATTGCTCCGGAAAATAGTCTGTGTTGTAGACGATGAAGGTGTTGCCACGCCCAGTACTGCGTGCGTGTGCTTTTGTAAATGATATCTCCAGCCGTTGTGTCATAAATTATGGTATTACGAGGGATATTTGTTCAAGTCAGACTAAGTAGGACTTCACTGAAGGCCTAGGTGTGAAATGCACGGACCGCCACTGGTAAAACGAGACTTATAATAACCCGGTTAAGTCCAAAAAAGAATAGATAAATCAAAATAAAAATCATCAGAAAGTAAATGATCGAGGATTTCGTCCTTAGAAACTTTTTTTCTGGTCAATTCATAACCACCATTCTTAGGTGTTAGTTGCATGCACTTAACCCTTCACCTCTTGGCTGCACCACTTACACTACAATGACCGGGTTTCTTCCGACTTCTGACTGAGGTTCAAATGGCCTTTGCTGAAGGAAAAATTGTTGGCATGGGAACAGATGCTCTCTATTAAAATGTTTGCTGAGGCACGGCGATTCAAAATGATGAGCACAGATGTTGGAGTACTTGGTGACCACAGTTGATCATGCTTTCCTCCCTGCCGATTGACTTTCCGATGCACTGTTAACATATTTCTTCATCCTTTGGAAAGTCTAAGTAACTTTTGCTTCTCACTCTACCATTTATGAAACCCAATGCCACACACTGAATGAACAATTGTTTTAGTGCTAAATGGAGAGAAGGTAATAGGAAGATTAAACAGTCACATATCACATTAGCCACCATAGTATTAGTCTTTGATGACGTCACAAGGTGGAAAGATTCAAAACCCAGACGACTCATTGTGAATTGTATTTAATGATTAGACTGCAATCTACCAAAGATCTAATCACGTTGTGATAACAGCTATACATTGTCAAAGGGTTTTAGATGTCTCAAGAAAAAAAACAATTCAATCTTTGTCACTTTTAAGCTTTAGTGCACCTCATATAGAGAAAACATAATGGACGATGGAGAACCTTCCCAAGATTTGCCGCCCCCCCAAAAAAAAAACAAAAAAAAAACATCTTCTTTAGTACAGCTACGACTGACACATGCCATCATAAAGCAGTGGTTGTCATCCTTTTTTTAATGATGTTCCACCTTTTATATATATATGTAATATTTATTTATTATATAAATATTATATAATATTTTTTTAACCGGGCCCCCTGAAAAGCTCAAAAAAAATCTTGGATGGGGTAAAAAAAATGTGCTTTGACTTCAGTGTCTGATTCATTAATTTTATAAACTCAATTTGTAGAAGTAATTCATTTTGTAGTAGTCTCTATGTAACTTTTTGGATTCTGTAATAATTCTCGCGATCAGTTTTGGTCTCATCTTGGAATCAAAGGCGTTATACTTGGTATTGTATTGGACAGAGCAGGCTCAAGACCAGTCAAGACCACTTGTGACCAGTTCAAGATTGTCACGATCTGGTTGGCGACCAATGGGTGGCGCTGTTGGCCCCGCCTGCATGTGCACAGGTCTTGGTTTTTCCAATCAGTGGCATGACCATTCGTTGTCGAGTCATTGTATGTGTTTGCTTCACCCTGTCAGATTTTGTTCCTGCTGACTTTATTTAATACAATTTGTCAATTACACTCTGTTGCTCCCTCCTGACGACTTTTTTGGGATCCACCACCATCACCACCATGCAAACCGTGACAAAGATATATTTGGCCTTCAAGACAATCCATCGAACAGTCAAGAATATAAAGGCTCGTCTTTGGCAAAAATCAATTGCGAACTAAATAAAAATATTGGAGGCACGTAACTCGCTTAGAAAACATCAAAACAAAATAATGTGCAGAACACATATGACAGTCGTCAAACACGTGCACACACACACGCACGCACACACACACACACACACACACACACACACACACACACACACACACACACACGGCTATGTCAGCTTCATCGTGGTTCAGAGTCAATTGTATAGCTGGTTGTTTAAAAATTAGCACCTCAAATCTGATACTATAAAACAACAAAATCCTTCATTAAACCGGTCTGGTGGGGTGAGGTTCAATTTGGATCGCTCATACAATAGCCTGCTTAGGCAAAACAGGTTAGGCAACTTTCGCAATGCTGATGAGGGTCGTTATGCTGATGAGGTGATACCGGGGGGAGTGGGGGTAATAGGCCAGTCGTTAGTCAGGAATGTAGGAACAATCAGTGGGGCCACAGGGAGGGGTCCCCTGCCCCCCCCCAACCTGAGAGTAGGGACCTATCATAGCTGTGTCCGGCGCCACCATGTCTGGACATTAGGGATATATAAATGGGGCCGATACGACCAGTCAGACTTTAGTTTGCTGACGAAGCCTCTTGGATAGGAGGCGAAACGTCCGAAACCTTCACTTTTGTACAGATGACGGCTGAAGAAACCTTCTCATCGATACATACATCCATATAGACTAAACTATCATGAAATGTACTAAACTAAACATGATGTTTACGGATGTGTATAAAGACACTCGATCATTCCAAAACCTTGCATGGCAGGTTAATGTGACACAATAATAATAATAATAATAATAATAATAATAATAATAATAATAATAATAATAATAATACATTTAATTTCAAGCGCCTTTCAAAACACCCAAGGACACTTTACAATAAAAACATTAAAACAAAGCAAATAACAATAATTCCAGAGTAAAATGATGAATAATACAATAGCAGATTGAACTGGACATTGAAAGCAATTTTAAACAGATGGGTTTTTTGAGGTGGGACTTGAAAATAGGGAGGGAGTCAATATTACGCATGTTAGGTCGAAGTTAATTCCAAAGTTTGGGAGCAGAGCGGCTGAAAGCTCTGCATCCCATCGTGGTGAGACGGGCACGGGGCACATAGTGGTGAAGGGAGATGAGGATCTGAGGGACTGAGAGGGAACGGAGATTTGAAGCAGGTCAGAAAGATAGGGAGCGTCAAGGTTATGGATGGCTTTGAATGTAAACAGAAGTATTTTGAATTTGATTTGATGTTTAACAGGGAGCCAGTGGAGCTGCTGGAGGACAGGGGTGATGTGGTGAAAGGAGGGTGTTCTAGTGATGAAACGGGCTGAAGAATTTTGGACGAGTTGGAGTTTATGGAGAAATTTCTGATTGACACCGAAGAGAAGTGAGTTACAATAATCGATGCGGGAGGTGACGAGACTGTGGATAAGGATAGCAGCGAAGTGAGGGGTGAGCGAGGGACGGAGACGGTTAATATTACGGAGGTGGAAATAAGCAGACCGAGTTATGTTATTTATATGGGAGTGAAAAGATAGTGAGCTATCGAGGATGACACCCAGGCTTTTGACCTGAGGGGAGGGGGACACGGTTGAACTGTCAATGGTGAGAGAGAAACTTTTAGTTTTGTGTAGGGTGGATTTGGTACCGACAAGGAGAAGTTCAGTTTTTTCACCGTTAAGCTTGAGAAAGTTATGGGAAAGCCAGTATTTAATTCCTGAGGGGCAAAATGAGAGGGATGAATGTGGAAAAAAAGGCGTTGGGTTTGCTGGAGAGGTAGAATTGGGTGTCATCCGCGAAGCAGTGAAAGTGAATGCCAAACTTACGGAAAATATTGCCAAGAGGAAGTAGATAGATAATAAAGAGAAAGGGCCCCAGGACAGACCCTTGAGGCACACCAGAGGACACAGGAGAGGACCGTGAGGTGAACGAGTTGATTTGGATACATTTTGAGCGATCAGAGAGATAGGAGTGAAACCAGCGAAGTGGGGTTTGCATGATGCCTAGGGTGGAAAGTCTGTCGAGCAGGATAGGGTGGGAAATGGTGTCAAAAGCTGCCGTCACGTCGAGAAGGATGAGGATGGAGAGTGAACCGGCATCGGCTGCCATGAAAAGATCATTCGTGATTTTTATGAGCGCAGATTCATTACTGTGACGGGGGCGGAAATGTGATAGAGGGAAAAGAGGATCCGTGTGTTTCCAGGATGAGAATCAATGAGTCCAGAGTAAGATTGTGATTTTGCGCGTGAGATTGAGTCCTTGTAATGGGTGAAGTGAGCTGTGTACATGTCATTGTGAGTCGTGAGACCGGTCTTCCTGTAAAGTCTTTCCAGTTGGCGAGATGGCGGAGATGGCCGGTGAACCAGAGGGCGGACCGGGTAAATTGGACAGACCGGGATTTTACAGGAGCAAGGGCGTTGAGGGTGTTCGTGAGGTCCGCGTTGTACCGGGAAACAAGTTCATCAGGGGATGAGTTGTATTCCGGAGTCAGGGTGGCAATCATCTTGGCGAGGGTGGCAGCGTTGATGTGCTTGATGTGTGATGATGCGGGGTGGTTTGGAGAGAGAGAGGGTGATGGAAACGTTGAATGAAACCAGGAAATAGTCTGTTATAGGAAGTTCATTTGCTGTGCAATTCGTTGGGGTAAGGCCAGACATGCAAATGAGGTCCAGGGTGTGGCCTTTTATGTGGGTGGGAAAGTCTGAGAATTGATGGAGACCAAAGCTGTCAAGTGATGAGGTGAAGTGTTTGGTGAGGGGAAGAGTGGAATTGTCGATGTGAATGTTGAAGTCCCCGAGAATAATTACATTTGGTGACAGGGTGGAGAGGTGTGTGAGGACATCAGAGAATTCTTTTAGAAAGTCACAATGTGGTTTTGGTGCACGTTATACAGTGGCTATGATAGTGGGAGAGGGTCCGGAAATTTTACATGCAAGGCATTCGAATGATAGGGTTCCCGAGTGAAACTTGGAGGACTTCCCAGTTCTTGCGGTAAATTATCGTGAGACCACCTCCGCGGCCTGAGAGGCGGGGCTTAGAAATCTAAACAAAGCCTGACGGAGTCGCGTCGTTGAACTCGGAGAAGTCTCCTGCCGTTTGCCAGGTCTCATTAATACAGAAAAAGTCAAGCTTACGGTCACTTAGGATGTCCTGGATAAGACTCCCCTTTGCCGTAAGCGAGCGGACATTCAGGAGGCCGAAGTTGACACTGGTGGCGTCCCCACTACTAGGCGCATTAGCCAACCTAGCCAGGCCGGCTAACATACGGTGATCGACGGAGCGGCTGCTCCTTCTGTGCGGCTGGCAGACGGATGTCCACAGGGAGGTGATATCCTTGGAGCCATCGAGGTGAAAACCTTGACGTGATCCGCGGTGGATATACCTCCGGAAAGGGCGACGAGTGATTTCCGGGAACCGGAGAATCGCCAGCGGCACGCTCATCCATTGGGAACGGAACTTCAACAGCTCCGCCGTCGAACAGGTCGACGGAGAAGCGATATAATATCCACCAGCAACACCCGGAGAGAGGCAGCGGACAGGTTAGCCCTCAACAGCGGGAACAGGTGGGTGGAGATGATAACGCGGCTTCGTCTGTGATCCGGATAAGCGACCGGAATCATGAGATGAATCGATAGCCAACGTTCGTCTGGTGACTGTCTGGTATTTCCAGAGGTTGGGGAACCATAAAAAGCGAAAAAGAGGTTGCAAAGAGGCTAAAAGAAGCTGAAAACATTTCGCGGCCAAGCAGCGGCCGCCAAAGCGCGCCAGCGTACGATCGACCCGGAAGCTAAATTGTTTCTGGGTGTGAGTTTGACCATGGATGTCTTTGCCTGGCTAGCAATCGGTTCGGGGTGTCCAGCACCTATTGCCTGAACAGCTGCGGGTGAGTGGATTAGCAATGGGAATGAAATATTTCTGCTGTAAATTCAAATTCCGTCAGGGTGCTGTTCAGCAAAGTGGGGTAAATTTCGTTAATTAGATTTTCAAATTGTATGAATTAGACTGTTGTCATTTTTCATTAAAAGGCATTTGACAGTCCACTTAGTATTTACCCTCAAACCAAAATAGATTTAAGAGCAAAGGAAAATATTTTTCCTTTTTTTTACCTCGTCAATATGCATGGATTGCGGCGGACACAATAATATTGTACCAATTGAAAAAAAAACCAAAAACTGAAAAAAAGCTTCAATTTTTCATAAAACACCTGTGAAGTGCCAATTTGGTCTGTCCGAGAACGATTTCTTGGGGCACCGCATTTCTCCACAGGGTGCCATCCCCTTACCTGCCAAAGTGCAGGCAGTGGGGGATTTCTCCCGCCCGGCCACAGTTAAGGCTCTGCAGGAGTTTTTGGGCATGGTTAATTTTTACAACCGGTTCCTCCCTCACGCAGCCGACCTCCAACACCCCTCTACGGGGCCTTGAGGCTAATGACCCCGTCGAGTGGCACCCGCAACGAGCGCAGTCCTTTCAACGAGCCAAAGAAGCTCTCGCGGGTGCAACTCTTCAAGTTCACCCGATGTCAACCGCACAGGTGGCTTTGACTACCGATGCGTCTGATGTTGACGTAGGGCAGGGGTGCTCACACTTTTTCAGCATACGAGCTACTTATAAAAACTACCAAGTCAAAATGATCTACCCACGACAAAAATGCAAAACATAATTATTTTCAAATGTTTTAAGGATTCTTTGTATGTACAATGTATGTTGATGTACTTTGCATAACCGAATAAGCCAATATTGCACAACACACATAATAACTACATATACATAACATAATAAATAACTATTAACATTTTTGTGTAATTACCTGAGTTTACTTTGATGACTTTGATGACTTGCACTGAATCAGCCAGGGATGCATAGTCCGGACAGTAGCTGCTGACAGCCAGCCTCAAGCACATTTCCAAATGTTCATCATTGATGGTGGAACGGTATTTGGACCCGCTTTCTCACTACTTTTGATCATCATATGTTTTAGCAAGTGCTTAAAGTCTGAGGTAATTTGCTGACTAGCTTGTAAATTTTGCTGCGTTTAGCGCCGTTGTTTACGCATGCACGGCGACCTAAAGGTAAAAATTCAGTCCTGAATGGTTGCCCTGTATGTCAATCAAGTGACGGGACGTTTGATAGTCTGACAAATATTTTTTTTACTGTCACGCTGCGATCGACCAGTACTACCTCCGCGATCGACCAGTAGATTGCGATCGACGTATTGACCTCCCTTCTGGGTGTTCTGGGGGGAGCTATTGGCAGGCACTAGGACCAGGCATCTCACGCAGCAGGTGCACGGGAGGGGGCGGGTGTATGTTACATATATTTCACTGAATTTTCTGTTTGAGTTAGATGCACTTGTTTGCCAATGGAATAAACACGTCTCCACATTCAGTCGTGTGGGCTCTTTCCTCAACGGCTACACAAAGCCATTATAAAAAAATAGCTGCCCTCTTGTCCAGTCATATACTGTATTACTGCAACACTGCCGAGTCACTTTGTCTTCTTTTTCCCCTGCAGGGTTACCTCCACACCGGTTCAATCACGAAATAGCTTTAATGTTATATAAATCTGAAACATGTTATTAGCCCAAAAGCCTGATCTGCTCGGTGTACATTTTTTTTCCATGAGTAGTCCCGATGGTTCACCTGCATTAACGAGGCCCATTTCAAATATGAAACAATATAAATTGACAGGACAATCGTTTCATCCTTCAATACTGTAACACGAATGATCAAATATTGCACGTCAGGTGACCAATCATAGGCGTAACCTTATGTCACATGCAACTACTAGTTGTCACGTGATCCAGAGACGCGTGTTGTGGCTGAAAAAATGGCGTCTGTTTCGGAACTGTACGATGTTGGCTGGGAAGGTAAGGTAAAGCAACATTTTCATTATTTGATAATATAGAGATTTTTTTGGTTTTCATTTCGCAAGACGGCCATTGAGATCAACGACTCAAGTGACATTATATCAATGTGGGAAGTCGTTCGTTGCTCGCTTTAGCATCGCAATCCTTTAAACGACGTATTCAGTTAAACTATCCATTTCACTCGAATATTTATATGATCAGTGGTTTCATTCGTGTCAAAGATACAAGTAAAGGGTAAAATGGCTTCAGCCCTGTGCAATGTGTGATTTTGGCACCTCAATATTTAGCCATAGCTGCAGGTTCGTGACCGTTACCATGAAGACACATTACTTTTTTTGCCTCCTCGTACTCTCATGACAAACGTGTGAATGGAATGCAAGTATGAATGTTCTGCAAACATTCACAGTTAAAATACAGAGCAGCACCGTCACATAAACTATTACCGTTTAAAAGGTTTGCTCGCCTATTTCTGCGTTTTACTACTTAAATTGTGCATGCCTCGTGCATATTTGTTCCCAATTTAAAAGTCTCGCCGAGTTCAATGTGTTTCATGTGTGCAGAGATGCGTGACAAGTTGCGAAAATGGAGAGAGGATAACTGCAGAAACAGTGAACAAATAGTGGATGTTGGTGAAGAGCTCATCGGTGAACATTCAGCTAAACTGGGTGATGACAGTAAGTGCTCTCTTGTAAATTAACTGCGTTTTGGAAGCAGACTCGCGCAATCGGATGAATCCTAATAAATTCGATTCAGTTGTGCATTGTCAAATGAACATTGAATGAAAGAATGTGAATGAGGGAGATCCAGAAACCTCCAAGTATGCGGTCAGTTGGTACAGTACAAGGGTGTCAGTATAATTGATTTGAACTATATTAACACACGCTTACACATACCTTGACTTATTAATAGGAATATTGATAATATGATAAGTATATGGTTCGTTATGCATACTGTCTCAGCATGAAAGAGTTCTTGCAACTCTATTCAGCCATCATTGGCTCATTGTGAAACCCTTCCTGATGCATAATTTTAACCCGGGTATTGGCTTGGAATTCTGATTTAGCCTGCTTATTAAGATTTAAACAACCATGTCATGGATTCAACCGAATTCTATTGGAGTTGGGACAATATTATGTCAAACATAATTTAAAACAGAACACATAGTTTTGCCCATTAACCATTCATCCATTTTCTAATCTGCTTATCCCCATGGGAGTCATGGGCATGCTGGAGTCTATCGAATTCGAAGCCATCATTAGGCAGTAGGCAAGGTACACCCATAACCGTTTGCCAGCCAATTACATACATGGCACATAAAAATGAACAACCATTCACACTCACAGTCATCACTAGGGACAATTTCGAGTGTTCTTATAGTGCATGTATTTGAAATGTGGGAGGAGACCTGAGAACATGGAGAAAACCCACGGATCCACGGAGGAGAACATGTAAACTCCACTTAGGAAGGCCGCAGCCGGAATAAAACCCTGCACTTCTGCACTGAGAAACCTTACCAGTTGGAGACCGTGCCACCCTGTTTTACAAATCATGTCAAACCTATATTTAATTCAATAAATAACAAAGATCCAAAGATTGCAAATCATAGTTTTCTGTTTTTATTTCTGTTCAATACAATGTCCCGATGACGGCACAATAATCTAGTACAGGGGTTCTTAATTTTGTTGGAGGCACCGAACCCCACTAGTTTCATATGCTCATTTACCGAACCCATCTTCTAATAAATATGCCTACTAACTGCAGTCTAGACTGAGGGGTGGACCTCTGTGGCGGAGGATGCACCGAACCCCTGAGACCGACTCACAGAACCCCGAGCGTTCGATCAAACCCCGGTTAAGAACCACTGATCTAGTAGTTTATGCGTCAACTTCACAGTGCAGAGGTCGCAAGTTTAAGTCCTGCTTTGGTCTCCCAGTGTGTTACATGTTCTCCCCGGGCATGCGTGGGTTTTCTCCAGGTAATTCGGTTTCCTCCCTCGTTCCTAATTTATGCATGGCAGGCTGATTGAACAGTCCAAATTGTCCCTAAGTGTGAGAGCGGATGGTTCTTTGTCTTTGTGTGCCCTGCAGTTGTCTGGCAATTAGCTTTGAGTGTCCCCTGCCTCCTCCCTGCAGGCACCTGGGATAGGCTCTCGGTCTACCTCCCCCCGATCCCCTGCAACCCTTGTCAGGATAAAGCGGTCTGAAGAATGAATGAATCCCCAATGTAAATAATTTTGTATATACGGTTACAGCATTGACTGCCAGTTCTCTCTTACGGCTGAAGGCAGAGGGCAGCTATCTTCAGTTGCTCTGTTCCTGACAGCCTCTGTAAATGTTTTTGCTGTTCAATTACTAATTTCTAATGCCCATTGCTAAAGGAATAAACAATCTAAAAACAAACCTTTTTATCTGGAAGGAAAAAAAAACCTGCTGCATCCTTATATCTCTATCAAACGCAATAATCTGAGGGCCTTGCAAATAAGTCAAAACCCAGCCTGGGTTTGCCCCAGTGACAATTGTTAGGATAATAATTGAGTTAAGATTATAATTGATTTCAAAAACATTTGTTTGTGACACTCCTAATCAAAATGCCATGTTTTTTTTCCATGGATCATCTTAAATTATAGTTGAAAGAATAGTTTATTTATGACAGTTGTATTTCAAAGTTTTCATTGGAGTACACTTTATGCTTTATTTTTATACCAATTCATATTGGCGTATTTGTACTTGTACTTGTGCACCAATCTGTTAAATGTGGGGAAGACATCTTTCAAAGACATTTGTGATCTCTTGATTTCCATCCAAATCTCCTGGTTAAAATATGTGAAACCTTTTTGTATGGCAGTCTTATTTATGTATGTGTTTGTTTTTGTAAACTGCATAATTCACTTTTTTAAAGCACTGTCATGTTGCACCAAGTGGGAAACCGGTTAGTGTTTTAACACACCGTCTTTATTTTGGCCCTCTTCTTTCCAGTATGGATTATTTATGAGCAGGTGATGATTGCAGCGTTGGACTGCAGTCGAGATGACTTGGCTCTGGTAAGATTTTAGGATATCCCTTCCACAACCAAGCAATTCAAAAGCTCTCAGTATCCTCATCATAGCTACTTGTAGCATCATTTTTGACAAATGTGTCAATGCTATTTTTATATGGCCAAATAGTATTTGTCGTGCACAAAAAAAGTCATGAGGAGAGTGATACCTCCATGTAAAATGCTCTTCTGTTTACATGACAATGTGGCAAAGCACCTCCCACCCCAATTGAAAGTAACCATTCAGCTTTTTGATGGGAATATTTTTTTTAATAAAAAACATCTTGTAATTTAATACATGTGATCACTATTCAAAATGGTCATTTTGTGCAACGCAAGATGCCATATCACTTCTGTCCAATGATGGGCGCGTTCTAACACCACAATTTCGAAATTTAAATTTCTGTAACTGTACATTTTTAATTGTCCTATGTATTTTACAATATCAGAATCAGAAACATCTTTATTGCCAAGTATGTAGAACACACAAGGAATTTGTCTGCGGTAGAACACGCTGCACTGGTATCATCAACAAAAAAATTGCAAAGAGGCACTGTAAAGTTCTATTTGGGTTACTGTTTATTTTTAAGAGATTGGAGACATTGGAATACATCTCATCTCATCTCATTTTCCGTACCGCTTATTCCTCATTAGGGTCGCGGGGGTTGCTGGAGCCTATCTCAGCTGTCTTCGGGCACGAAGCGGGGGACACCCTGAATTGGTTGCCAACCAATCGCAGGGCACACAAAGACATACAACAGTCACTCGCACACTCACACCTAGGGACAATTTGGAGTGGTCAATCTGCCTGCCATGCATGTTTTTGGAGTGTGGGAGGAAACCAGAGGACCCGGAGAAAACCCACGCGGGTCCGGGGAGAACATTCAAACTCCACACAGGGAGGCCGGACCGGGACGCGAACCGGCGACCTCTGCACTGTGAAGCCGGTGTGCTAACCACTCGACTACCGGGCTGCCCATTGGAATTCATGTAGTACCCAATTTTCATTTTTCACATCCTGGCCGACAATTTTGATAGAAGCTTACACGACCTATGAACTTGATATCACACTCAAAATCTTATTTGAAGAAATGTTGAGATTAAACTGGCGATGAAGCTATTTGACGTAACCAAATGATCTTCGGAACCACCTGTAGTTCAAGGCATACAAGAAATATGCTCATCTAAGTTCCTGACTAACTTGTTTTAGTTTTTGTCATGATACGTCTCTTCAATTGAATTAAATAGTCTTCCTGCAATTGACTCGGAAATAGTTCAGGCAGGCAAACAGTTTAGTGTGTCTCTTGCCTACTGCCTGAAGGCAGCTGGGATAGGCTCCAGCGACCCTAGTGAGGATAAAGCCGTTCGGAAAAATGAATGAATGCTGAAACCCTGTTATGATTTTTACTGTTTAAGCAAACAGTTACAAGGAATGGCAACCTCACCCCAGTGGGCACCCTGGTTAAAAAATAAATCCCAATATATATTTTCAGTGGTTTGGCTTGTACAGTGCCTTATGAAAGCAAAATAGGTCAAAATCTCAAAATTGCACATTTTTTTCTCGAGTGCGCATGAATGGAGCATAAAATAGTTTAGATACAGCCAACTATAATTCGTGTCTCTTGTCTGCCCACATCCTTGTAGACCTGTCTACAGGAACTGAGGAAGCAGTTTCCAGATAGCCACAGAGTGAAGCGATTATCGGGCATGAGGCTGGAAGCTTTGGAAAGGTAAGCGTGAAGCACCAAAATGTGGAGCAGGAACAGGGGAGAAAACATCACTTTTTTATATTGTCCTTAAGGAGGCTTGAAATGAGAAACCGTTTACAGAATTTGAAACAATAGACTGAGTCTGTATATGTTCAGAGGTTTGAGGGTTGGGTGTATTTATGTTGGATCACTCGACATTCATTTACTGAATTGGGTAACATGGCGAAAGCTTTGACTTTGGATAGCCCTGTATAGCCTTTGAGTCGGACTTCGGGATTCCCGGGAAGGAAGTGGTTAGTCTCACTGTTATTCTTGGGGTCCCTCAATTTCTGTTTTTGTCTTTCCCGTCCCGTTTTGGTGCTGGTATAAATAAGTATGCCTTGGCCCAGTAATTGTTTAGGTCACCTCATGTGTTTCCCCTTCTCTCAGCGGTTTATTTTATTCACAAAATATAAAAACTTATTCTTCAGGATTTTGTAGTAATGTCAACACCATAGTTAATTGATAGAAGTAATGGT
The DNA here is from genome assembly GCF_051943395.1 of Hippocampus bargibanti. Taxonomy (NCBI): domain Eukaryota; kingdom Metazoa; phylum Chordata; class Actinopteri; order Syngnathiformes; family Syngnathidae; genus Hippocampus; species Hippocampus bargibanti. The sequence continues at coordinate 3,764,296 of NC_142739.1, read as the reverse complement.
ACACTTAAAGAAAACTTCTAACAATAATTCCAAAACACCCCTCCAACCCACCAAATCAGCGGCTTGTATCGTTTTGCCATCTGAAATCTTCCCAAGTGTGGCTGAGTAAGAAAGTGAGGGTGACAGAGGCAGCCATTCTCGATCTGTGGCTGTTCAGTGCTAATGGAAACCAGAGTTACCTCTGACTTCTGTAGTATGTGCGCAAAGACACAGTCTGATCACTGCTTCCTGTCTTTAACAGCAAGTGTGATTTGAAAACATCATTCACCTGCTCATTATGTGTCTGATGGAAGTTTGGTATAGTACACATGTATAATTTGATATTTAAAACTGATAAACTTTGCTCTGAAGCAGTCATGTTGACTTCGGTCACCAGTTTTGTGCACCTAAATTCTCATGAAGTCTGGTGTTATTGGTCCACACAGACAACCGAATCAACTACTTGGCTGCAGATCGAAGCACATTTTATGCAGCAATATGATACTGTTTAAAGGTGAATCAAACTGGATGCAATCAAACAAACAGAATTTGAAACAGAAGGCTTTGTTTGGATTGAATTCATGACTCATTGTGAAATGATACAAGCCTTGTAAATTTGGCCGTTCACCCAGCAACCTACACTTAGATGCGTTTATTCCATCCTTAAGATCACACCACTGATTACTGAATATCCTTACTGCAATCAGAAACATTCATGCTGTATACAGAAACTTGATTCTTTCAAACTCCAATTTCCCCACCACCTAATTTTACAAATTTCGAAATGTATTGCATGAAACCTGAGATTTTCTTTTCTCTCTGAAGGTATGATGAGGCCAACAAGCACTATGATGCGATTCTTCAAGACGACCCCACAAATACAGTAAGACAATGATTGGCAACTTCATGTAACATGAGCGAGCATTGGTGTTGTTGGTGTGGAAAATTATCCAGTTTCACTTAATTGAATGACATATGTCTTTGTTCATATCTGTTTATCTCTCTCACACACTTCTTTCTTTCTTTCTTTCTTTCTTTCTTTCTTTCTTTCTTTCTTTCTTTCTTTCTTTCTTTCTTTCTTTCTTTCTTTCTTTCTTTCTTTCTTTCTTTCTTTCTTTCTCTCAGTGAGTGAGGATCTGAGGGAACAAAAGGGAATAGAAATTTGAAGAAGGTCAGATAGGTATGGGGCGGCAAGGTTATGGATAGCTTTAAATGTATAAAGAAGAATTTTAAAGTTGATTCTATATTTCACCGGGAGCCGTTTTGAGGTGGACAGGGACAATTCCTGAGGACAGCGAGGCGTGAATAATGGCTGAAATGAATGGAAGGAGACATGGCAAGCAGGATTTGACCAGAACTGGTGGGACGGGATCTAATTGACAGGAATAATTCTCTTATTTAGTTATGAGCTTCGAGATTGTACAGGGATGAGGGAGATCAAAACAAGATAAGAGATGAGAGGGGGCAGGAAGGTTGGGGGAGGGGGGGTACAGAGGATCCAAGATGTTGGTGGATTTTGTTGACTTTTTCAGAAAAGAATAAGAGAGAATTGCAGGTGTCAGAGGAATGGAAGTGTGGGGGGAGAGAAACGGGGTTGAATCATTCTGTTATAAAGAGAAAAGAGAGCCTGAGTATTTCCAGTATTTGAGTCAATGAGTCCAGAGTCATATTGTGATTTCGCTTTTGCTTGAGAGATACTGTTCTTGTAGAAAGAAAGTTGAGTGGTGTACATATATTTGTGAACAGTGAATCTGGTTCTCCGATAAAGTGTTTCAAGCTGGTGTGATTTCTATTTCATGGAGCAGAGTTGAGCGTTGAACCAGAGTGCAATTACAAGGCGCACAGAGGCGAACAACCATCCATGCTCACATTCACAACTGAGGGCAATTTTAAGTGTTCCATTAACCTGCCATGCATGTTATTAGAATGTAGGCGGAACCCAATGAGTAAAAAAAAAACACGCATACATTGGGGAATGTGCAAACTCCATAAAGGAAGGCCAGAATTGAAGACAACACCTCTGCACCATGACGCAGACGGGCTAACCAGGGAAATGCTGGACTGCCATATAGTCCACTATGATTGTTTTGTTCTAAACAATGCAACAGCTCTTTAATTGTAGCCTTAAAATTTTAAGTTAAACCAAAAATGATCAGTATAGCCAATCACACTCAGTCTATCAGTATTCACAGCTAAAAACCCTGATCGGAACACTCATGTCATTTAGTAAACCAGCTTGGGGCAGGGGCTATTGGAAGCAATTTCTTCTGCAGGTTCACGAGTCAGCTGATGATGAGCCTAAGGAATGATGGAAAATTGGTAACCACAAGGAAGACTTGCAATGAATGCCAGCATGCAAAGCAGAGATTGGAAAGTGAGCTATTGTAATTACATGCTGTGAAGTAGATGTGGTACCCATTAACCAAAATAGTTGAATCAACAAAAATTGCCCAAGGTTTTTTGTTTCTTTTTACCAAGACATTTTTAAAATCTCCTCCGTTGTATTGATTTTCACTGAACACCGCTAGCGTAACAACAGAAACAACATTTTTACTTTGATACCGTAGTTTCATGAAATACCTTGACGTTGGTACTGAAATGAGGGATTTTGCTGGGGGGGTGGTTGGGATTTAGGTGGAGAAATGCAGGGTAAAATAGTACTGTATTTTCCGGTGTAAAAGGCACACTGGATGCCATCATTTATCGTTATTGTTATTGTTGTTGTTGTTGTTGTTATTGTTATTGTTATTGTTATTGTTATTGTTATCGGTCTGTGTAAGCTCTCAGTCGTACAGGAGTGGTCCATCGATGAGAAGGTTTCTTCAGCCGTCATCTGTACAAAAGTGAACGTTATTGTTATCGTTATTATTGTTATTTTTATTGTTATTATTATTTTTTTTCTACATTCAGGAGGCCTGTAGTTAGTGACAATAAAATTTCCCCGGCCGCGCGCGCACACACACACACACACACACGTACACGCACACATACACACACATGCACTTACACTTCTTCCTCCTCCCCCCTGCACTCAGCTCCCTTGCAGGCAGTGGGTGAGCAGTAGTGGTAGTAGTTGCGGTTTATTAGGTCATTTGGAGGGCGAGGCAAACCAGAAGATACTCCTAAAAATGTCTGCTCAACGAGTTGAGAGAGGCAAACAAGTTTGTGACAGGTGTGACACTTCCAAGTGACTTTGGTTCACAGAGAATTTTGACATGTGAAAATTATGTGGGAGAAAACACACCTATCAAACAGCTCTCTAGCTGAGTTGACTTTTAATTGAAGCCAATGCAATTTTTTTTTGTTTAGCATTAACCAAATCAAATTCACTCTGACAAAGGAATCCCCCATTCTATTTTAAATCTTACACAGACATATCCACCAAATTGGTGCCATTGGTGTCACCATTTATTTGCATTTTTTTGGAAGTGTCACCCTCTTGAATATGTATTGTTTAAAATTACCATTGAATAAGTGTCAATGCCATTGCTTATTTCCTGTATTCCATGTATTTAATGCCAAAAACCCACAGTCGAGGATGGACCAAATCACATTTTGAATTCTCCAATATTTGTAATCATTTCATTGGGCTGTGTTAGTGCCCGTGGCATTGGCAACTTTCACATGTGTGAAGGCACCATTAATTACAAAATATTTTAAAACAACATATGATGCGTTCCGAGCAACTTCTTTTTCAGGAACGTACCAGCGTACTTCAGCAAGTCAATGCCAAGTCACATTTACATTTTTGAACAGCTTGTCTTTGCATTGAAAGCGGTCAAGTACTTAGTCGAGGTGTTTGCCCGCAGTTCAGAGTCCTGTCTCATACTGAAAATATGTTGCACATTATGAGATGCGTAATCTGACAACAGAGCCACCCACCCCCGACTCTTGAGCAACAAAATAATATCTCTAACAAAACTGGTTACAAATTACACCTAGAACAATTCAATAAACACTGACATTAATTCCCTAATGCTTATTAGATGTTGAAAGTCGATGATACAGTGATATCCCTACCTGAGCATTCAGTAAATATTTACAAAAATAAACTAGTCCGATATGTCGATTTGACCTACCTTGTGTTGCAGTGTATTCAATTTAAAGGACAACCGACGTCTCCGGACAAGTTGTGTCCATAATTTGTAAAATGGCTTTAAATGACTTCTACTAAGCATATTTTACAAAGATTCCACCGCATATAGCTATATTTTACGTTTTAAGAGTCGCGCTGAATACTTGAAGACCGGAAGTCTTGTTTTTGAGTTGGTGACGAGTCCGTCCGTACGTGACGTCACTAAAGGACCTTAAAAAAGACGCATTATAGCGGTCCTTCCATCACGTCAATGTATTTTGCTGTACCTGTTTGGTCTGGGGACCTCGTGTTGCACCCAAAAGCCGCTAGAAGGCCAGAAGAGGGCGTCCAAGAGCCATATAAGGAATTTATCAGCCTGTGTAAATGGAGGTCGCCATTTTGTGAGATTTACCCCCAATGTTGCCTCAAAATGGCACAAATAAATTCTTTAATCGATTGCAAACATGTATGCTTTCCTCTTCAGAACTATTTGAATCATATTCATAACTGGATGTGTAACAAGAAAGCATATTCTCCGAATCTGAAGCAATTGTTCTGATTCACTAGCAATGCTAGACGTCTTGGCGTGACGTCACGAACTGGGGGCGGGACTTTGAAAATGTCCAATTCGCAGCTCAATTTTTTTTGCAGATTTTGGACACTTTGAGTCATTTTTATTGGTGTTTTGCATTTCACTAAAATATCATACTGCGTGTTTTGGGTATTTTAGATGCTATAAAACGTTTTTCTGATGTCAGTTAAAAACAAAAAAGTGACGTCGGTTGTCCTTTAATGTCCATTGAAAAAGAGTTTGAACATATTTATATTATGTTTTCATTTTTCAAACACCATCCAACTTTATTGAAAGTGAGGCTTGTACAAACAGTGAAAACTGAAATCGGGTTGGAACTGCGATGCCCTTGTGGGTTATGTCTTCTCGCTTAATAAGTGGATCCCTGACATGGCTCACACATCGCTCCCAATGCCTTTGGCAATGAGTGAAGCAGAGAAAGTGCCACTCAATCAAGTGGCAGTCCATAAATAAAGCTGTGGCCGGGCATGGCTTTGAATGGAACAGTAGCTTATTATCATTTTTTTTTTTCACTCACGACCAAAATGGTGGAAAGTCAGAGCAGTGGAAGTAATAATTTAGATTGATGAGAATTTTATCCACCTAAAAGTCAATTAAACAAGAAAACGAAGCGGAAATCATTTTTCAACTGATGTAAATTAGACAGGCAAAGTTATAAATGCATGATGTGCCAGTAGGAAGGCAGGCATTTGGGTTTAGGATAGTGCGCCATTTTCCTCCCAAATGGTTTTGTGATGACTCACCACTATCTTAGCCTGTGAGCTCATTTATTGGATACTGCCGCTTCCAGTATCTCCTCTAATGTTTTGGTTGGCTTCTTCATTTTAAGACTCAATTATTGGAATAAATAGCTTTTAAAACGGTACTCTGTTGTTTCGGCTATTCCCGTTTGTCTTCATGACTGTTGTTATGATTCACTCAATTGGCCGTTTTGAGACAGATACTATATGTTGTTGTGCAAATATACATGTATTCGGAACACACAAAATACATCACAGTTACATTCTCTGAGACAAACACTGAGCTAAATCTTATTTATGTTCTACCCTTCAGGCAGCAAGAAAACGCAAGATTTCTATTTTGAAGGCCCAGGGAAAGAGCCTCGAAGCCATCCGGGAGCTCAATGAGTATTTGGAGCAGTAAGTCTCTCTAACCCAGGGGTGTCAAAGTCATTTTTTTTTGCTGCGGGCCACATTGTAGTTATGGTTTCCTCTCGTAGGCCGTTATGAATTTGGGGAAGCCATTAGAATGTTTAATCCCCTCCACATATTATATATACATCGCACAACAAATTAATGAATAACTAGTTTTCAAATCTGAAGTCAAGAATAATGACTGATATTGTGGTTTACATCCAAAAATATGAAATTTTGGTTCGGATTTTAGCAAGCATCATGGAATTTCAGAAGTTTGATTTGCTTTTGCGGGCCGAAACAAATAATGTGGCGGGCTGGATTTGGCCCCTGGGCCTTGACTTTGACACCTGTGCTCTAACCCATCACAACCACTTTTAACACCTTTCCATATCAGTCTGTCGATATATTGAGATTTAGAAATGCAGTATCTGGGTTTTATGTGCATTTTTTTTATTGTTTATCATGTACAGTTGGAAATATGTGTGCATTTATAGTTGTTATGTACATTTAAATTAAGAGTGCCAAACTAATTTTTTTGTCCCTTCCCATATTGTTTTAATGGTTTATCTCTGAAGGTCGTTATGACTTTTGAACCAATAAAAACAATGTATGATCCCTTTTATGATCTCTCTAACATTTCATCATGACTTAAATTAAGTTTGCTATTATAAGGCGGAGTTTATTATGGTTTATTATGGTATTTTATTTATTATGGATTCCTTAATACTTGACAGTGTTATTTAAAATAAACTCTTCAAGATGCACCCATATTTTTTCACACAACACGGGACTTTTCATGATAGCAAATGTTATCTTAAATGTAAACACCAATGCACACAACAAATGTTTAAGTGAACTCTTTATTTTAATTCCAATAGTGCATAAGTATGAGCATACTCATTGTACTAAGTTCATCCTGTCTACTTGATATCTAATATTAAGCAGATTCTTTACTTACAGACAGTGTAGGTGTTCAATTAGCTGACATGTTTCGAAGGCGGAAGTAGTCGCCGAAACATGTCAGCTAATTGAACACCTACACTGTCTGTAAGTAAAGAATCTGCTTGATATATGAGCATACTGTTACTAGAAAGAAAAAAAAAACGGAAAGAATTTGAGAAATTTTAAAATCACCATGAACTTTTACTCACATACATCTATTACATGCATAATGTCTTTTACTGTGCTTCCTCCATCTTCCATATTTGTTACTTTTATCCTGTTTTCAAGTGTTAAAGGACAACGACGTCTCCGGACAAGTTGTGTCCATAGTTTGTAAAATGGCTTCAAATGACTGAGCGAATTTTACAAAGATTCCACCGCTTATAGCTATATTTTATGTTTTAAGACTGAGGCGCTGAATATTCTACTAATACTAATATAGTTTTTGAGTTGCTGACAAGTCCGTATGTGACGTCACTGAAGGAACGCCCCTGACCGAAAAAAGGACACATTGTAGCAGTCCTTCCATCACGTCAATATATTTTGCTGTACTTGTTTGGTCTGAAAACGTCATGTTTCACCAAAAAGAGCCAGAAGAGGGCCACCAAGCTCCATGTAAGGAATTTATCAGTCTGTGGAAACGGGCTGATTAATTCCTCACACGGAGCTTGGTCGCCCCCCAATGTTGCCTCAAAATGGCAAGGAATAAATTCTTTCATCAATTGCAAACATGTATGCTTTCCTCTTCAGAACTATTTGAATCATATTCATAACTAGATGTGTAACAAGAAAGCATATTCTCCGAATCTGAAGCCATTGTTTTGATTCCCCAGCAATGCAATATGTCTTGGCGTGACGTCACGAACTGGGGGCGGGACTTTCTGAAAATGCCCAATTCACAGCTCAATTTTTTGCAGATTTTGGACACTAAGTCATTTTTATTAGTGTTTTGCATTTGAATAAAAATATACTTCGTGTTTTGGGTATTTTAGATGCTATAAAACGTTTTTCTGATGAAGTTAGGAAACAAAAAAGTGACGTTGGTTGTCCTTTAAAGATTTAATTTGTAAACTCCTTGTGAAGAACCTTGGTCTTCAAAGGTCTGTTTTGTAACCGTTTTATACCAAGGAATGCAACGTTTGTGCTGTGTCTGGAACTGCTCATGAAATTTCTAACCATGTGCTAACAAGAACAAATACTTTCTGTACTACTGCGCATGTGTAAACTACTTTGGTGGTTGCTGTTGCCGTTTCATAGCTCAGAAGTAGGGGTCGCTGTGACAGGCTAAGATTGGATTTGACTTTTGCGATAGGCTTGTTTTCGTTGGACTGGGAACCCCGACAATGGCGAGAAGCAACTCGCACACGGTGGTTCAGAAGCGGAACAATCCCAAAAGGATTACGGGATGTGTGTGGTTGGGCCGAGCACTGAAGACAAATTCCAGGGTAATACAAAGTACAAATACAAGTTGAAAGCGTCCCGTTTTCGTACCCGCTGTCCTGAAGAAGGAAGCGGGGAGGCCTAGCTGTCAATCCAAACGTGACAATATCGGGCAAGTAGGATGTTTATATGCCGGAGCAGCATTGCACAAAATGACAATATAAAATTACTGTTTCGTAACAAACGCGGACGACAATTTTCTCCAAGCATGACAGCACAGCAATCAGGGGGACGGAGGGTGTCCGCCGAGGTGGAGTGGGTGGGATCGCCGTGACGCAAATGCCGCGTCGGGCTCACGGTCGGCGCCGCTGCCTCTTTGAGACAGGTGACCTCTTCTGACTTCTCCGTTAGCAGGGAGAGCGATTTTTGGACAGCTGTTTTTTTTTTGACAGCTCGCATGCGTGGGAAGCCTTGCGGATTTGTGTCAGTAGAAAAAAAGCCTGTGCGCCGACACACTAATAAAGATCGATAATACGAAATATAAAATGATTAAGATTACACTAAGAGTTATAAGATTTATAAGTGAACTGTCAACATTTTGGTATATCATAGTATTCAATAGAAAATGTTGCTTAAAAACAACAGATTGACATCGTATACTATCCTGTCGTATAGGAGATGCCAGCTTGTCAGTAGTTATGATCACGTGATCCACGCATCAGCCATTTTGAATGCTTTTCGATTTACGGCCGTTTGACTTACGACGGTTTTGTCGGAACAGAATCCGGTCGTAACTCAGATGTTCTCACTTTTTAGCTGTTCATTTCCTGTTTCGGCTTGTGTTGGCCATTTTGATTGGATGATCCTGACTTAGATGCCGTTGATGTCGAAATAAGTAAACAACCCCTTTTGAATAAGCGGACGAGTAAAAAAATCAGGTTGAATGGACTGAAGGATTCGCTTCTGTGTAGAGAACAGGTTCTAATTTGATAGATTCTTATTTGCAATGAAACAATACCATCGATGAAATAGTTGAATGTCAGTGGCACTATAACAAGCCCCATGCTAACGTTAGCAACAATATACTTCTGCGAGAGGCAGCAGAAAGCAAGCGTGCAAGCTAATAAGCAGTGTGCAGGCTAGCTAGAAATAACCTTGCGGATGCGCCCGACAAGTTGACTTTTATTCCGATAGTTTGGCATGATTTTTACCAATCATGAGGAACAGAAAACCATTCATACAAATGGTGAGTATCATCACAGTTATTTCAAATTATACATTCTGACATTTTTTTTGAAATCACGTTAATATATACAGTGGGGCCTCAGTTTACGAACACCTTGCCTTACGAAATTTTCGGTTTACGAACGTTAAATTTATGAAAATTAAACCTTGGCATAAGCACTACTTTTCGGGATACACAAGGAATGCCGCCCCACCACGGCTGGCGGAGTAATCTTCGGCAGAAGTACACCAAAGCACACGACCGAACAGCGCCCCAGCCAGCCTACCTTTCCACACCCCCTTTCTCTGAATGCACACGTCGATCTTCAAGGATTCATAACAGATACTTTTGCTGTTATGGAACCGAAAAAGACCCCACCACAGGCTCGTGTTCAGCCAAAGAAGACACAAAACAAAATGACAGTCGAGGAGAAGAAGGAGATCAATGAGAAACACGTCCGAGGTGTGTGTTTGTCTGATTTAGCGGCTTAGCGGATATGCTAAGTCCACTATTGATGAAAAGGTTTCTTCAGCCGTCATCTGTACTTTTTTGAAGGTGTCGGATGTTTCGCTTCTTATCCAAGATGCTTCTTCAGCGAGCTAAAGTCTTACTAGTAGTATCGGCCCTTGAAAGCAGCATGGAAGAATTTGTGTCCCACATGCATCCTTGAGAGGGACTTTGAAGGATTTGATCCTCATTACTCTGTTGTTTTGGGCTACATTGTTTCCATTGGACAGAACATGTGACTCGAAGTGGATGCAGATGACATCGAGGAGCTTGTTGCATACCATAATGAGGTCCTCAACACAGAGGATTTGATTTGCCTTCAAGAGGACAAGCAGAAGCAAGTCATTCAGGAGTCATCATCTGAGGGTGAGGAGGAGGACCTTACAAGTCAGAAAGCAACAGGTGTCAATTAAGAGCCATCAACGACCTTTACAAATGTAAATAAAGTGACTTTATTATACATTGCAGTGTATTTCTTTCATTACAATACAATAGCACATTTATTATACATAGAATAAGGTATATTGTGTGTAGTTTTAAGGCTTATTTAGTTGAAATTTTAATGGTTTCCTATGGGAAAATCATTTTTGGCATACACAGTTTTAGCTTTACACACTCCATCTGGGAATACACACACACACACACATATATATATATATATATATATATATATATATATATATATATACACACACAAACTTAATTGGTTCCCTGAGTGTGTAAGGCGAAAAGTGTGTATGTAGTGTGTTATATCGATACTATTTCTATGCACGCACAGAGAAAATTACATGCAAACAGGGTCGGATATATCGATAGTCCCGGTTATATCGATATTTTTTCGGACTCCCTTGAATATCGATATAACGAGACTTTACTGTATATGTGTATAAAGTCTCGTTATATCGATATTCTCGGGAGTCCGAAAAAATATAGATATAACCGGGACTATCGATATATCCGATCCTGCGCGCATGTAATTTTCTCCTTGCGTTCATGGAAATAGTATCGTTATAAGCGGTACTATCGATATAACCAATATCGATATAACGAGACTTTACTGGTCTAAATGTATACAGTAAAGTCAGTATATGTATATATATATATATATATATATATATATATATATATATATATATATATATATATATATATATATATATATATGATATATATATATATATATATATGTATATATGTATATATATATATATATATATATATATATATATATATATATATATATATACTGAGACTTTACTGTATGTATATTTATGCAGTAAAGTCTCATTATATCGATATTCTCGGGAGTCGGAAAAAATATCGATATAACCGGACTATCGATATATCCGATCCTGCGGCATGTAAATTTTCTCCTTGCGTTCATAGAAATAGTATCGTAATAAGCAGTACTATCGATATAACGAGACTTTACTGTGTATATATATATATATATGTAATGTCATTCTCATCCCTGAATAATAATCTACATTTGTTGTATAGTAGAATAACACTGTTTGAAATATGGGATGTTCATAAAATGTTGAATGACTCTATAATTGTGTTTGTTGTCACGACCAGCACTTAAAAACTAGGAATTTAAAAGCAATGGTAAAAAATGTTTACTCCTCTGCGAACTGTTTTTTTGTGTCGCAGGTTTGTTGGTGATCAAGAAGCATGGCATGAATTGTCAGAACTTTACATAAATGAACATGAGTAAGTACATTTGTATTTTACTGCAAATTGGATGATTGATATGCACGAGTACTTGTAATTCAATTGAAAAGCCAATACAAACTATTATCACATGAGCCCATATGGTTGTTTTGGGCGACACTGCCCCACTTTACCATTATGTGAGAACGTCTGTGTAAGCTCTCAGAAGAGCTGTGAGAAGTATCAGGTTTCTTCTTATCCATGCATTGTGAGCATTACAGTTTAGAATTTTTGGATCTTGTATCTGATGTGGGCCACTTTTGGATATGAATATAAATCTAATTCAACCCGTCATTCAACACGTCTGTATTGTGACCACATTCAACCCATACGTCATCAAAAGTACATTATGCGCTCTGTGAGGGTGAGACATCACAAAACTGGACGGAGCAGCTCCAGTCCGACCTTGCTTGCACGTTGAATTCTCAGGGCATTTGTGAGTTTAGAAAAACAATCGAAATCCTTTGAGGAACACACAAAATGTTCTCCGAACAGAACCACTAGTAGAGCTGCCGACCACTCGAAAAGAAACAATGTGTTTAGGGGCAGGATTGCGGCTGTGCCTAAACCTTTTCTCTATTGACAATTGGGTTGCTTGAAAAATCAAAATGTATGTTTCTTAAAACACGGCGACTGTGGAGAATTCCTTTTGGTGATTCACATTTCAAGCTCACTTTTGCCACTTTTGCGTCTTCGATGCTGTTGCTTCACTTAAAATGCTGAATACAGCATCGCTGCCCATCTGAGTCGTTTATTTTGTATTGGAAATAAGCTACTGCTGCTCTTAAATGTTTGAACAATATGCATGGGAAAGATGTGTGAGGATAAGCAGATGAGAAAACGGATGGATGGATTATACTTTGTCAGAAAGCATTGTTTAGAAATTTGAGGTATCACAAATGCAAAAAGTCAAGACAACTTTATTGTCAAATATGCTATGACATACAGCACACCTGACATTTCTTTCCTCTCAACCACAGTGCAAACATGTCGTGAAAGACACTGAATGTTTTGAAACATTTACAGTATACAGTTGTCATTTTTATTTTGCTATGCTTATATCTTCTTCTCTATCCTTACACCCCCACCCCATCCCCTTTCAAATTACCGCTGTGGACTGCACATTTTCCCATTGTGGGACAAATAAAGGGTTTCTAATTCTGATTCTGAAATGCAGGGAGAAAGTTGAGCTGCCGCGGGTAGCTATGCAACCATCATTTTTTTTATTTAGCACTCTAATAACATCTTCAGCTGTCATAAAGCACCAAAGAACAATTACTTAAAAATAAGTGTAAATTAATTAACAAAATAACACAAAACGTAAGACACGGGTGTTCATGAAATCTTAACTACTTTTCCTGCATGCACTTTAGTTTGAATCAGTTATGGATGAAAGAGGAGAGAATGGAAGTCTCCTATCACCAGTGTATCAGAGACATCATAATAAAAATGTGCACACATATGAAACAAGCTTAGCTTGAAACCAAATGAGAAGTGGTGGCGTCAATTGACTTAAAAAGTGATTGTCTCACATCTACTGTCCCATGTAAATTGGCTTCAATTCCAAGGGATGAATCCCAGTTCCACATTCCCATCAGCGCTCTGCTCTGTGGATTATTTCTTCTTATCGTCGGCTCCACAAGTCACCCGTCCATCCAGCTGCAGACTTTACAACAGCATTGACATTTCAGCTGAACAAAATTGGTCTGTGAAATATGTTGCCCATGTCAGGTGCAAAAACACAAGCTCCCCGGGGCTTCCCAACGGCTACGATCAAATGACGGCAACATTCATCCCTATTAAAATTAGTGCAGGCACACACGTGCTGCTGAGAAAGGGCAACCACCAAGCACCTTTCACAAAAATATTTTTCTCAATTTTTTTTATTGAAAATGAAGAAAAAACTTTTCAATGTTCGAATGTTTTTCCCTAAAGAATGGTAAAAGGTTTATGTATTTTTCCCCAATGAAAGAAGGGTGTTAAAGATTTCTTTTGATTGGGTTCTATTATATAGCTAGAGAACCCAATATTATGTCGGCCTTCAAAAATGAACCTAAATAGTCGAAAATGTCAAGCACCGCCTCTCTCAATTCGAGAAAACAGGCTAGCTTAAGATGAGTTAAACAAGAAAGTTCTTGTTTTTGACTTTGGACCTCACTTATGACAACTGCATTCGCTGGTAAGGCTACATTTAGACCAGTGAGCTGTCTATGGGAGAAAGGCAATACATTTTGAATCTGAGAAAAAGGAAAATTGATCAGAGCTGTACAAACATTGGCCATAGCCAATACATTTTTTGGAATGTCCCGAAAAATTAAGTACTCTTGTACTGAGCAACCGACAGCGAGCAGTTCGGCCAAGGCTATCAACAGCATTCAATGACAGAAACATTGTGATTGCTATGAAGAAACATCCAAAGACAATAGTCAATGACATCATTCCCCATCTCCACAGGGCAGGGGTGGAGGTATCACTTCACTGTTTTAAGGAGAGTTTGAGAGAAGAACTATACAGGCCACAGTATAAAGTTGAAAACCGACCATCAGAAAAAAAAAAAGTCAAGGCCATGTTGGGTTTTGCCAAGAGGAGATGAGTCACAGAGGTTTTGGGACATACTTTTATGGACTGATTAACAAAACTGATAGACGAGGAAGTTGTAGCACAAGTGAAGATCTGCTCATGACTCAAAAACATATGAGTCCGCGTGGCCACTTTCACAAGAGTCTAACTCGTCTTTTTAATTGGTGAAATAACTCATGGTGATAGCAGCATAACAAATTCCAAATTCCAGACATGCCAGCGTTCACCCAACCCGGAAGAATTACGACCAATCAAACCAGACATGTAAAATTAACAAAGCTTGCTTTTTTCAGTCTGACACCTTTTTTCCCTCTTTTTTAAAAGACATACAGTAGGTAGTGCAACACATTACTTCTGATATGTTGAAGTCTTCATTTGTTGTTTGTTGTTTTTTCTGTATTTTTCTCCCTCCCTTGTCAAAAAAGTTTCTGATGACAATTTCTCTCTGCATTTGATCATTTCTTCAAGCTAGAGAAGTCGTCATTTGAAATAAGTCTTCATAAGTTTGACTGTGCGTGTGCTTGCACACACTGGCACATTGATGTCTTGGTTGTTCTGGTATGAATGAAGGCAGCGTCAGAAGGAATGTGCAGCAAGTACTTATTGAGGATTTCCGGCTTTTATAGGGGAGGCTTTATTGCTGTGGCAGCCAAAGGCAATTCAGGGATGAGCAGATTATCTTGTGATTTATCCAAACACTTCTAATTTCACTCACATCCCTTACCAAATGTGTCAGTTCATTTTTCTTTGTTTTCTTTATTGTAAGGGTGAAAACTCCTGATTAACCCTTCTCCTATTCTGGAGAGTATGGCTTGACCATCACTTTTCCCCCTAGACGGGGGGGAGAAAGTGGCGAGCAATTGAGAAAACTTGCTGTGAAATTCTCAGGATAATGTGGTGGCACATACTTTTCCTCAGGTGAAAAAATAAATAAATAAAATACAATACCAAAAACAAAGCTAATGGAGATGCACGGAGAAGAGAGAAACTCTTCTTGGCAAATGCCCCTGAACGTAAAAGCATCCAAAGCTAGTTTCAATGTTGAAGTGTTCAAACAAAAAGTGAGTGAAAAGTATTTTGTTTTTTTATCCATTATGAATTGAATGCAACACATTTCGAAGATTTGATGATGTATGTGGAATCTTATTTTTGAATTTTCATATGCTGGACATGAATAGATATTAGTGAACTCATTTTTCCAACTTTTCAGAATGAATTGGATTCGTGATTATTTTGGCAGTATTTCCAAGTGTGTTAGCTTCCAAAAAATGTAAACTTTTTATTGTTCATGTTGTGGCTATTGACGTATGGTTCAGAGCAGTCGTGCATAAGTAGCTTGGTGATGGTGGGGTGACATGACTTGGAGAGAAATGAAAAGGGGTAAGAGTCTGGCCCTGTTACAAGATTCTTGTTGGGTCTAATGGAACAGACTATCTTGGAAGCCAGAGCCACTGCACAAGCACATCTGAAAGTCTTTATGGGGAGGAAGTGGTAATTGTAAGCAGCCCCCAACTTTTTGAGCCCTCTGATCTCCTTTTTTGTGAAAGACCCCACCCCCAGTTTATTTCTTTCATTCTCTGTTCCCACCTTCCTTTCCCCTTCTATGCAGTTAATCTTTCAGCCAGTTTCTATGACTTTAAATAGCTGTTGTGGCAGTTGAAAATGGGTGCTATACCCAATAACTTATTTTACACTATAATGTATATCATGAACATCTTGGTTTGTCACAATATATTTTTCCCTTTTTTTACGCTAAATGTGTCCTTAGAGGGGAAATGGCTAAGTTCAAATACAATGGTACCTCGGTTCTCGAACGCCTCACAGTTCGAACAAATCGGTGTTCGAACAAAATATTCGAGGTATTCTTGCTTCGCCGTTCGAACAGGGGCTGAGCGGCGCACGGGTGTATCGCTCTCTCTGTGACCAACTGTTGTCGCTAGCGGACGTGCTGTGTTTTGCTCTAGCGTTTAATATAGGTGTACGAAAAGTTTTAGCCCCTAATCATGCCTCCAAAGAAAGTAAGTGCTGCTTAAAGTGACAAAAGAAAAGTAGTGCCTACAACTATTGCATTTAAGAAAGAAATAATTGCAAAATATGAAGGAGGTGTGCGAGTGTCTGATCTGGTGAGGGAATACAGCATGGCAAAATCTACGATCAGTACGATATTAAAGAATAAGGAGGCTGTGAAATCTAGTGATGTGACTGTGGGGGTGAGAGCAAGTGTCATTGGATAGATATTTGAAGAGAAAAGAACATCCTGTAGCCAAGTCATCCGTAGCTGTCACGTTCCGAGCGAGAGTGATGGCAGCTGACTCGTCGGAACGTAGTGGAATGTTTGGGATCCCAAAACAGACACGGACGAACCAAGCAGGATGTTTATTCACAAATAAAACACAGCGAGTAAGAAGGCAGGGGGTGATCTGACCCGCTTACTACGCCAAAAAGCAAATGGCACACGAGGGTGCAAAATTACGCAATCCCGGAAGATGACATAAATTTACGGGACGCGGGGAAAATACCTCGGACCGGATACACTCGCGCATCGAAGGAAGAGTCCAGGTACGGTGGCGAGGTGAGTCAATCATCTCACATTGGCGAGGTAATCGCGAACCGTATAAATGCCCCATGTCCGTGATTAGAGAATTGACAGCAGGTGGAGAACGGCCGGGAGAGGCAGCCACCCGCTGTCAACTCGCAAGTGACAGGAGCAAACGGATGGTTTCGGTGTTCGAAAAAATCGCTTTTCGAACAGGGTCCTGGAACGAATTATGGTCGAGAACCGAGGTACCACTGTATACTGTTTTGCATACCGCCCATGGATGACAGTCACTGAGAAAAAAAAAGTGCTACGTCGCTTTTGTGGTGGTGAAGATACCTTGCTCAAACGCACTTTGACAAAAGCCAGCGAGGAAACTTGAACCTCTCTGACTAGTTGTTGTTTTGAGAATCCTGTCCTTTGTGGCATGCCATTTTACAGTGAGTTTATTTGAATGGGATTCCAAAGCCATCTCAGAATAACGCGATCACGAAAGAAGAATGCAATAGGGATAATAATGATCAGATGAATTTCCCTCAACTAATTAGATTTAACGTTTCATTCTTGGTCTGCAAACGTGTAGGGCCATCATATTTCAGAATTTTTTTGGGGGGGGGTGTAAGACACATTTCCTTAGCACATAAAGGTTTTCTTAGGCGAGACAACGCGGCTATTCAAATTTTTGACCAAATATGGGCTTATCTGGAAAATAGGTTACATGTTTAACATGTTTCTTGTGTTTTTTTTTACATATTTCTATGTATTTATCAACGATCCACTCCTCACATCCAAAACGAAAGGGTTTGATAAAACAATAAAACGACATTTAATTATTTTTTCCCAACGAAAAAGCTCTCAAATATAAACTGTGTTTCAAGGACAGCAAAAAGGAAAAAAAACTGAAAAAGAAACCAACATATAGGCAGAATCTCATTTTGGAAATGCTTTCACAAAAATAAATGCGCTCAAAATTGAAAATTGTAATATTATTGAAATATTTTGTCCTGCATATCCTTGTAAATCTGCAAAAAATAATTAGGCCTACTCCTGTAGTAGAGCACAGTACCCACCGTACGTGTAATTGCGCCATGTCTGCCATCTAGTTGTGTTTTGTGATAGGAAGTTCAGTTGTCCAAAGGACTTCATATCGCAAAAGTGGAAAGTCTTAGACTGTCCAAGTCGCTCATTTGGTCCTTGACACGATAACATTTTTCTTTGTCGTCAGAATGTGACAAAATGTGGGAACGTTCAAGGGGTATGAATACTTTTTCAAGCTATCTATATATAAACAGGTTTATTTTGATCGTTCATCCCTGATTCATTGCTTCTACGGGCGTTGATGGCAGAGGATGGTTAAATCATCAGGAAGCCAGGTGTTGAACAGAAAGTTGGTTTAATCTTGAAGAAGAAGAGAGCGGAGACATCGCAGTGTCGGCCAAGGAGGAGGCATGGAGAGGAGAGAGAGAGACGAACTCCAATGGGAGAGCATTTATACGGCACACAATGTGTGACGCGATAGGATGTGACGTAATGTAGATGCGACATCATGTAAAGGAAGGCAGGATATGACGTATCAGGAAGTCCAAAACGTAAACAAAGATTAAAAAGCGATGTTTAAAGATGTTTGTATAGCGAATTACCCCAACATGTCCCCCCTGACGAACATATCTAACATTGGTGGAGGTGAACAGAAAGAAGAAAGAGAAAAGAAAATCACAAAATAGAACAATCACAATGGAAACAATCTCAAATTAGTCATGTCATTCGCTACAACAGTCAAATCTTCATGGCATCCTGGATGGTGATTACCAGGACGACGAGGAGGAACGAAATTGTTTGTAGCATTTGTCGCAAGCAGGCCCCAGGGTGTGATACAAATGAGCTGGTGACTGGGAAAAGGTGTGTGATCTGTCGATGCGGCTCCAGTGACGTGCATCGGGAATCTTCTTGACGAACGATGTCCTCGCGAATCCAGATGAAGCTTGTGGCTGCGAAGACGGCTAGCAGCTCCGCAACCGGTCTATCCCACGTTGGTGTGGTCCACGTCATTCCCTTCAGACCGCAGCTCCGTCCTGTGGAAGACAAAAGAAGACTTGTGCCAGGTCACATGTCGAAAGGATGGTTTCATTTTACACATCACACTTTCTTGCCGTTTCTTTCCCTATCAAAGTCTGTCTCATCGTTTAGGCTCTGCAATGCATTCTCACAGAACTGGCAGTAAGTCATTGTTAGATGTTAGTTGGTTAGTATATGTTAGTGGTTCATGAGTCTGCATTTCTGGAGGGCACAACTTTCTTGGGGAATGACGTTGCACCCAACATTACTCATTACCAAAAGTGAAAATTTTGGCAATGATGATCTGAGCTATCGTCACTCCCCCCTGTTGAGACATCAAAAGTCTCAATTTGCCAATGTGTTTGCGTGGAACACGATCCATCATTGACATTGCACAGATTATCAATTTGTATAAAACCATTTGTCAATCATTGTTCCAACATTTTGCAGGCCAAATTTTGGCATGTCGCCACATTGCTTGGGTGGACAGCCTTCCACAATTCTTTCGCACAAGTTGACATGGTCAGGAATATTAGGGCAATCTGTGTAAATGGTCACCGTACTCGCCTTTTGTCATTCAGTTGAAGGGCACCTGTTGACAGTCAGTTTTGCTTCTGCATAGGATATCCATCCGCGCAGCCCAGCTTCATCTCCGGTCACCCTGGCACGGATGCACCAGGAGTTCTCCTGAAGAATCTCCTTCTCCCATTTCTGAAAGAAACTGTTTAGCGTGGAGACCCTATACAATATAATATTTGATTCCGCCTGAATCTCTGACTGACATCGGTGCCCACTCAACTTATTTGCCAATTTCAATCTTACCAACCTGAACGGCGAGAAATTCCTTTAATGTGCACCGCAGTCAATTACTTTAATGTGCGCTGCATTCAATTCATAATAATAATAATTCATAATCAAATTAATCTCAACAGGTTACCCTGCCTTTTAGTCGTAACTATAAACTACTTTTGAACTGATAAATGTCATCACTGTACGCAAAGGCAGCCAGAAGATAAATTAGCATTTGCGACTGTCTTAGTAAACGTTGGATTTCCGCCATCGCATCTCCAACGTTGAATATTTTTCGTACGATCAAGCCTAATTGTAACAATTCGTTGCTCGCTAATTCATCCCTCTCACTTTATCTCTCAGAAATTAAATCCTGGCTTTTCCATAACTTTCTCAAGCTTAACAGTGACAGAACCGAACTTCTCCTTGTCGGTACCAAATCCACCCTCCACAAAACTAACAGTTTCTCTCTCACCATTGACAGTTCAACCGTGTCCCCCTCCCCTCAGGTCAAGAGCCTGGGTGTCTTCCTCGATAGCTCACTATCTTTTCAGTCCCATATAAATAACATAACTCGGTCTGCTTATTTCCACCTCCGTAATATTAACTGTCTCCGTCCCTCGCTCACCCCTCACACCACTGCTATCCTTATCCACAGTCTCGTCACCTCCCGTATCGATTATTGCAACGCACTTCTCTTCGGTATCAACCAGAAATTTCTCCATAAACTCCAACTCGTCCAAAATTCTTCAGCCCGGATCATCACTAGAACCCCCTCTTTTCACCACATCACCCCTGTCCTCCAGCAACTCCACTGGCTACCTGTTAAACATCGTATCAAATTCAAAATACAGTAAAGTCTCGTTATATCGATATTCAAGGGAGTCCGAAAAATTATCGATATAACCGGGACTATCGATATATCCGATCCTGCGCCGAACTGCATTAAACAAAAGCCGCCAAAAGAGGGCAGCCAAGCGCCATATAAGAAATGGAGCTGGCCATTAGCTCCCTTTTTTTGGGTCAGAGATGTTCCCCCAATGTTGCCTCTAAATGGAACATATAATTCTTTAATGATTGTAAACATGTATGCTTCAATCTTCAGAACTACAGTGTATTTGAAACATATTCATAACTGGATGTGTAACAAGAAAGCATATTATCCGAATCTGAAGCCATTGTTTGGATTCACAAGCAATGCAAGACGTCTTGGCGTGAAGTCATTTTTATTTGCATTTGAATAAAAAGTGACATCGGCTGTCCTTTAATACACAGTATGGAATGTTAATAATTTTCAAAATCATCGCGCTTCAGCAGACAAAACAAGAAACATTGTTGCAAAAAACGATTGCATTCATATACAGTACAGTGGGCATGTACATAACACAACAGGAAAACTGCAACGCTTACATCTTACTGTATTATGTATACAATTTAAAAAAGTCATCAATCTTCTTCTGCTTCCCATTTTTACCCTTTAACACAAACACTTCAATCTCGTCTGCTACACATGAGCTAGCGTCTGAAAATGAAAATGGCTCTGCTACACGGGTGCTGGGCACGTAACCAAGTCACCTGACCAAGTCGACCAATGGCGCGACTGATGGCGTGACACGTAACCAAGACACGTGACCAAGTTGACCAATGGCGCGACCGATGGCGTGTCACGTGACAAAGTCACACGGCCAAGTCGACCAATAGCGCGACCGATGGCGGCTCATGTGACCAAGTCGACCAATGGCGCGACCGATGGCGGCTCACGTAACAAGACACGTGACCAAGTTGACCAATGGCGCGACGGATATATCGATATAAACAACAAAAATGGCCGGCGGGGGATGAAAAGGAGCACCGTAATAACCGGATTATCGTAATAACCGGGTATCGTACTAAACGGTACTAATTATACATAAAAAGACTAGAAATGTGCAAGGGAAATGAAAATAGTATCGTAATAAGCGGTACTATCGATATAACCGATATCGATATAACGAGACTTTACTGTACTTCTGTTTACATTCAAAGCCATCCATAACCTTGCCCCTCCCTATCTTTCTGACCTGCTTCAAATCTCTGTTCCCTCTCGGTCCCTCAGATCTTCATCCTCCCTTCACCTCTATGTGCCCTCTGCTCGTCTCACCACGATGGGTTGCAGAGCTTTCAGCCGCTCTGCTCCCAAACTCTGGAATTCTCTTCCACCCAACATCCGCAATATTGACTCCCTCCCTATTTTCAAGGCTCACCTCAAAACCCACTTGTTTAAAATTGCTTTCAATGTATAGTTCTATCTGCTATTTTATTATGTATCATTTTACTTATGGTTTTATTGTTATGTGCTTTGTTTTATTGTTTTTATTGTAAAGTGTCCTTGGGTGTTTTGAAAGGCGCTTGAAATAAAATGTATTATTATTTATTATTAAATATTTTAACAGCATTCTGAATGTCTACACCTTTGGAAATCAAAACTATTGTCAATAGGGGCTTTGTCATTGATCCCAAATCATTAGTTGGGTGTGCCAAACTCTAGATGTGCAGGTGCATTACACCAGCCGTCGCAGATTGTCGTGTCAGATCTCCTTTGATAATTGAAACAGAGATTACATTTTGTTTCCAAAAACATCAAGAATCAAAATGCAGAATCAAAATGCTAAAACTGTGGTTCAGCAGCGTCTGCGCCTAGAAAATCTCAGGACGGGTGGATGCAAATGGCTTGTGCATCTCACAGTTCATCAATTCGTCCTGCGAATTGAACAATTTCTCAACCACCATCCCAGCTCTGTTTGCGAATTGTTGCGGTCCACATCATCTGCATAAAAAGCATCATGAAAAAAAAAGTTTAGTCATCAAAGTTTGCAACTCAACCTTATCCAATTTGTTATTGTCATCAAATTCAATCTGTATATCGTATATATGAATCAAATCTGTTCAGTGGCTATGGGAAAAACAAAACAGAGCTGGCATGGTTGGACAGATTTCCCGATGAGACAGGATAGTCGTCTGCACGGCACCCCCGTCCTCTTGTAATGACAAGGCAATCTGTCGTCCTGTGAAGAAGAGAGAACTGGGCGGCAGAATTACATGCGGCAAGAACAATGTTTTTTGCACAATACGTTTGTGAATGTTAATGCAACCGCTTTATTCATTTTATTTCCGCTCATTTACCTATTCGCCCGCTCTCTCTGGGTGCCCCCCCCCTTTGTTTTGGTGACGCTCAGACAATGCACGCACATACACGAAAGCACACAATGAAACACACAAAAAGGGAAGACAAATGACACAAGATAAAAGTCAAAGGACATAAGACACAAATCACGAACAGACGGCTCCTCTCTGTCCCCACGGGCTGCCCTGGGAAACCCCGTAGTACTGCATCGCTAGCAATGCTGACAACGCGCCAGTGTTGGTGAATGCATTAATGTTACGGTAATCCACGATCTATTGCAACTGCAATTAAACAAAAAAAGAACACATACTCGTCCGAATCAGAATCAGAATCATCTTTATTGCCAAGTATGTAGAACACACAAGGAATTTGTTTCCGGTAGAACACGCTGCACTAGTATCAGATTAATAAATTAATCTTTCTTCAGCCCTCGTGCGTGGTCCGGGTCTAACAACCGACTATCACGCAGTACGCCCGGAAATCGATCCAAACGGGCCTTAGAGTTTAGCGTAGTAAATCTACACCCACAGAGCTCGGCTAGAATTGGTCTACTTTACCACATTCACCTGCCCTGAATCTCACGATGCGCAGATTACCCGTAGTTAGAATTCTTTTGGCTAGAAGAATTCCACAATACATTCACTCAAAACATAGCTGCATGGTAGCGGTGGCACTCACCCGTAAAAACAATCCTGAGTGACAGACACCCAGAAGGGAGGGACGGCCCACTCTTTCCGAACACTCTCGAAAAAAAAAAAGAGTATATGGAAAGATTCTCCTCGCGACTCCTCGGCTGCAGAATAATAGAATTAGTGATAGCAAGCTACAGTAAACAGTTAGCAAGTAAAGTGCAAACATCCAGTAATTTTTTCGTGTTGCTTGGCCTTATTTCCAGAATGGAGGATTATATATCTAAATTGAAATAATTTTCTAAATTGGCCTTTCACTCGAAGCAGGAGATAATAATTAAAGGAAGACCAACACCGGACTGTATAGCTCACAAACGGTGAGGGATGAATGTAAATCTCCTGGACAGCTTCTCAGCTTTTTGTCCAAGAAGGATCTCATTGACACTATTCCTGAAGCGACAAAGTTGCTCCAGCTCGTGCTCACTGTTCCAGCTACTACAGCATCTACGGAGCGGTCATTCTCAGCACAAAAGACTGAAAACATACAGTCGGAACAGGAATGATCAAGGACGACTTTCTTCACGCAGTGATCTCCATTGAGACAGAGAGACTTGGACTTCATTTATAAGTAAAGGTAACACAATAAAGTGTTTTTAATTATTTTTTTCTATGCTACAGTTTGTATACAGTATATAAAGAATGCTGACATGACATTTTAAACAAAACACGTTAACTGTTGGCAATCAAATATTGAATAAGCTACTCTGTTGAGTTCAGTTGCATCACCAGCCATTAACCTCACCACACGTCCGTCACTGATGTTTAGGTATGCAAATAAATCATAATTTCCTACCATAATTTAGAAGTAATGTGTTTTACTTTCCCTCCTTCTCGAGAGAAATGGTCAGATTTTGAATTTAATTGTGTTTTAATAAAATTGTCATTTTAGTTTTAGAATGCCGACGGACCAGTTAACTCGGAGAACCACGAAACTGATATTGGTATTGTTAATGTAATGACAGATGCTTTTAATTTGGGGAATCTGTTGGCTAAAAGTTTTGCAGTGTGTATGATTATCAACCAAATCTTTTTGGAATTGATTATCTGATTGATAGTTCCACTACTATCTTCTTCCCTATCATCACGCATGTCGCTGGCCCAACCAGCTTGTAGTCACACAGATATGGTCCCCTTAATCCCTGTGTCCTTACATCCCCATCTCCGCTTCACACTTGTGGCAAAACGTGTATTTGGTCATTTTGAGACAAAAATAAATTATTTTATCTTCAAGAATAATCCGTAGATCAAAATATTTGTAAATGAAAAGAGTGGGGAATTTCCTGCCCGGGAACAAATATGGTTTTAAAATAGGGATTGATTAATACATTCAAGACCTCAGTGGTGGGCCGTCAGGGCCAGCGAGGCCTTCTCTGCTGGCCTAACATAATCAGACATCATTATCATAATTATAATAAAAGTCAATTTCATTAAAAAAGTATTTTTTCTAAATATATAATTATTCTACATACTGTTTTCTTGATGTTATATTATATCCATTTGGTTATGCTCCTTTCAGTATTGTAGTTTTAGGTCAGAGTTTTTAATCCAATCAGAATTCAGCTAGTTTGTGTCGTCAGGCTTTATGAAATCTGACCCACACCTTCAGAATCAACAGGGAGGGCGTCTGTGTGCTGTACATCAACGGGCACATGTAGTTGATATACAGTTGCGATAGCCAATCAGATCACGAGTTGGCACAGTAAGGCCAGCTAGATGGCCTCGCGTTGAACATGACGTACGCGTCCTGTGATTGGATACTCACTTTACCTCAGCCCTCAGCGGAGGCAGAGCTATGCAAATCAACCAAGCTGACAACAGATCAGACCCGGAAACTTTAGCAGAAAAACAAAGTATATCTACTCGCTTTTTTAACCCACAATGGTTGAAGGAGAGGACAACTCAGATTTGGTAGCAGATATACTCGCAAGGCCATTCTCAAGACGGACCTTTCAGGAGAAGCTAGACCTTGTGAGCGGAGGCCGGCTGACCCCCGAGCTAGCTAACCTGTCCCAGGCGGGGAAAGGGTTTCAGCACTGGCCTCCATGTCGATAGAAAAGGATTTATTGTTGGAACTGAAACGCACAGACAAACTGCACAACAAAGTCATTGAAGTCTTCTTGAGGAAAGAAAGGAGAATGGATTTTGTATTTAAATAAGTGTTTTGGAGGACAACCGTTTTGGTGAGTGCAAACATTTTTACTTATTTTTTCACTTTTAACATGTTTTTGAAATGTTATTTCATTCATGTTAAATCAATCGTAAATAATCAAATGACAATTCTACATAAAAAATAAAAAATCTTGCTCTTCTGCAGTGTGTAAATAATGTGCATTGGCGCAGCTGTGTGATTGTAGTGGAAGTACTCAGAGACTTATGTGATTGTGTCGCTGTCGCATGTAGGCCTATTCTCAAGAACAAATGAAAAAGATTTGTTTAGTTTTATTTTCAAATAATAGTTCGTTTTGTGAACGTCTTGTTGTTTTTTCTTATATTAAACTGACATTTTGTAATTTAGCGTAAAATCTTGTTAAAGATTGCATATTCTTGGTGGACTTCATAAAACTTTGTGGACAAATGATTTTAAATTTCCTTTTATTTTTAAGTGTTTGCAGTATCACGTATAGTGACAAGTTCTAATTGCTGATGCAGATTTATTGATGTGTAATTGCTCCGGAAAATAGCCTGTGTTGTAGACGATTAAGGTGATGCCACGCCCAGTACTGCGTGTGTGTGTGCTTTTGTAAATGATATCTCCAGCCGTTGTGTCATAAATGATGGTATTACGAGGGATATTTGTACAAGTCGGACTAAGCAGGACTTCACTGACAGCCTAGGTGTGAAATGCACGGACCGCCACTGCAAGACCTATATTCTTGTGTCAAACAGTTTTGTGCTGGACCCACCTATTTTCATCGATCCATCCATCCATTATCCGTACCACTGATTAGGGTCACGGGGGTGCTGGAGCCTATCCCAAATGTCTTCGGACACTAGGCGGAGGCCACCCTGAATTGGTTGCCACCCCCCCATCAGCCCTCGTTGAGTGGTGATGTAATACATATTCAGCACTACATTCGTTGCAATGCATTTGCATGGAAAATTACAGTAGTGGGAGCGGCCATTATTCTTTGAAACGCAACATAACTTATATTTTGCTCATGTAATTTCCAAAGGAGATTCAGACATTCATAAATACAACCATAGTCATCACAAATGGTTTGGGCTGGGAGTAAAACAGTGCAGATGCATTGTCAGCATCACCACCCGGGATAGAAAAAGACTAGAGCGCCTGGTCAAAAGGGCGAGTTGTGTCCTGGGCTGCTCCCTGGACTCTCTGGAGGAGGTGGGTAATAGACGGATGCTCGTTAAACTAAAAGCTATGATGGACAGCCCCTCCCACGCCCTCCTGCCCACCCTGACAGCATGAGGGAGGTCCTTCAGCCAAAGACTGTTATACTCGCACTGCAAGAAGGAGAGATACCGCCGTTCATTCCTACCGACTGCTGTCAGGCTTCTTCATAAACACATGAAAAAGAAAAATGCATTGTAAATAGCACAGCCACCTTTTGTCAAGTCAATAGTCTTAAATATATGAAATATGATTTTTATATTTTTTATATTTTTATACTTTGCACGATGTACAGTTGTTTTATGATACTGTTTTGTACAGTTATACATTTCAGTCTCCTGACATATTCTTTTGTGCATAGAATACTTTATCTTTGACTTCCCTTTCAATTTTGCTTCTGTAGATTGCAAATGTAGCCATTGTGGGACTATTAAAGGTCGATGTCTGATTCTGATTCATTGTAGTGTCGAACAATTATTTTATGTTAATATATTTCAATGATCCATCATAAGTACAAGACTATCTGTTGAAAAACGTAGAATATGGGAGGTGCACTGCGGATGGGCAATGGTTGGCACCGGCAAAGTGTTGCACCAGCATATCATGCCATTTCAGTCCTGGAGAGTGTGTGTGTGTATGTGTGTGCACGTGTGTCGGCGCGTGCGTGCATGCATGCATGTGTTTGTGCGTATGTGTGTGTCCTTTTATTCTTGCCACTGTTCCTACTTTGTCCACAAAAAATACAATATTTTTTTTTCTTTTTCAAGGTAGATAGAAGTATTGTGAAATCAACATTCGGCAATCTGCCACTGAAAATCGATACCATCTAATTACATATTTGTGTGTGAGCGGTTTTGTTTGCCACTTCAGGAAAGTAGTTGACCACAGGCAGGAGTAAAGCTCTGTTTATTTTGCACACTATGACCACATCTGCACAACATTTCTAGAAGCTTGTCACAATGTTTTCTTGTCGGTGCGTCACTAGAACATCCATATGAATCACTTGTGCGTCAAGATGACCTTGGTCATGGTTGCCGTTGTTGTGCTAATGCATTTGTAAATACTGTACATTGTTGCTTCACATTTCACAAACTTAAGCATTGCCATACCCGCAATAAAATCAATTACACTGTTTTCCTTCTTTTTACCAGTTATGGAAAAGCGGCATTTTGTCTTGAGGAGCTGATGATGACCAATCCTCACAATCACTTGTATTGTGAGCAGTATGCTGAGGTAGGTAACTATCATGAAGGTTACGTTTCGGTGAATAAACAACCATCACCATCAAGGAGACACCCTGCGACAATTCAAAGAATAGTGCCTGATGAAAAAAACTGTTTGCTTTGTTTCATACTGCCAGGACTGATACTAATACTATGCGCAGTTTATGAGCTGTGTTTTCTTCCAAGGTGAAGTACACTCAAGGAGGCTTGGAAAACCTGGAACTGTCTCGAAAGTATTTTGCCCAGGGTCTTAGGCTGAACAACAGAAACATGAGAGCATTATTTGGTCTGTATATGGTGAGTACTGCTTTGCATGCAGAGACGTGGAGATAGAAAACAGAACAGAAAGCACAAAAAATAGACATTTTTGTAGTCCTGTGGTTTGTCACTGTTGAGGCTGGCCACTAGATGTGCCTAGTAACCACTCAAGTCAACGTGCCTATGAGTGTATGTGTGGATGTCTCCAGAGAGGAAGAAGGGGCTCCCAGACAGGTCACCTCATTACTGACTCGGATGGTGAACACAAGCCCTGGAAAGTCTTCCCCACTGGAACTCTTTAAGTAATAATACCCCCTTGCTGTGAACTTTTTTTTAAAGCTGATTTAAATACATAAAATAGTCATGCTTTGAAAGAGTGAGCAGCAATCTTTGGAATAGTGATGAAACCAGGTGCCACTTTGATTTTAGTTTTTCCTGAACAGCCCACTGGTCATTTCATTTGGTTAAACCGGATGTTGTTTGCTGTAGCCAATGGATCATCGAAAAGTGAGACTTGACATAAGAACACAAACGAAAGGGGTGCTTGGAATTAAAGGTGCATCGGGGAAGCAAGTCTGAGACAGAAAGCCCTTCTGTTTTCCTTGTGCAGAACTGGCATTCTTCATGTAATCCAAATAGTTTATAACACCACACTTCTGAAACTTTTAGAAGGCTCAGCAACAAGTAGGAGGAAAAGAGTGGGGCTGAATGGAGAAAATTGCTTCCTTCAACATTTATATTTGCCCGGAGACATAGCAGACCTCACGATTTCCTGACAAGTCATCCGGCAACACTTAGGTCTTAAACTGAGTACTTTCAGTGAGATTTTATACTTTATCTTCCGTGGATCAGTCTGAGTGTGTTTTGTCAGCAACTCTTGCTGGTCTACAGCTTGACAGGTGCAGAAAGGTCGGTGAAAGTGCAGGGAACTTTCACCAGCTTGCACCAACTTTGACAGTTCCGCAGACAAACTGGTAGCACTGACCACAGTTGGACTGCGGCAATGTTATTTACAACACGTGTGGGGGATTCCCCACCATAATAGCGCACTTTGTCATACAGGGATAGCCTGTATGTGTTGACATCATCTAAATTAAGGCTTCTTTTGCATTACAAAAACAAACACACACACCCACTCACACGCGCACGCGCGCAAACACACACACACACACATGAAAAAAAGAAATACAGAAGCCCAAACCATTAAAAAAACAACCATGTAGATTGGTATGTTATGATTTTAGCATTTTGGTTGGGAAGGATCAAAAATGCAGACAGGGAAAGCCCTGTTGGTGTGCTGTCTGGGGATGATGGAAGGAATATTGGAATTACATTGCATTTGTGGTTTGGAAGTCATCAAGTCATGCATATACAGTTGTAGTCATGATGCCTAATATATTGTGCAGCAGAATATTTTGTTTAAAAAGTACTGTATTTTCCACACTAAAAGGCCTACCTAAAAGCGTTCAAATTTCTCAAAAGTTGACAGTGTGCATTGAATAGGGATACATTTTCTGATTTTTGGACCTTGTATAATAAATGTTCTGCTCAAAGCCTTCTTACAGATGCAGCGATTGTGAAAGCTCAATATCAATGAATCTGTATTGTATTCCCCTTAGTGTAGCTCCATCTCGTCAATGCACAATGTAACCACAGCCACCATTGTAGCTTCTATTATATGTGCCTTATAATGGGGCACGCCCTATTTATATGAAAACAATTTTAAATAAGCCATTCATTGAAGGTGCGCCTTATACTTGAAACCGCGCTATACTATGCAAAATATGGTAATTGAATTTCTCTGAAGAGTTGGTGCTGTAGAAATTTGGCCCTCATGATTTGATCTTGTACAAATGGAACATGTAAATACTCACCATTCTTTGCCCATTTCAGGCAAGGTTTACATTTTCTCATTTTATTCTTGTGTGGTCGAAAGAGAAATTAAACACTTTGGTGCAAAATATGATGCTTCCATATGTTGACCCAAGTTTTCAGAATATACCACACCCACTGATCTCTCCTGTGCTTTTTCCTTGATCTAGTCTGCAAGTCACATAGCTGCCAGTCCAAAGGTTAGTGCCAAGGTGAAAAAGGACAACATCAAGTATTCCGCATGGGCTGCCAATCAAATAAATAGAGCCTATAAGGTCAGTGACATTGGGAATGCATGCACTACTGTATTTTCACAACCATAAGGCATACTGAATAGTCTCTATTGCTCCAAAATTGACAGAGTGTCTTATAATGTGGCACTTCTTGTATGTGCATTTGGTTTCAAAATGTCAGTGTTATGAGACTTTGTTGAGCACTGCACTGGACTGATTGACCTTGCACCAGCACACTAATTATGTAGAGTAAAGGTGATCATTAAAGGGAGGAAAGTTGCGTGTCGTGACGATGCTCAAAGAACACCCTCCACGAGGTATAATGTGCATTGTGCAAAATAACATCTGTTTAAAGACTCCCAAAAATGGCGGCCACAAAGAGACATGCTCACAAAGCATATTTTTCACCTGCAAGAAATCAGTTTCATGGAGGAAGATAGCAAGCGAACAGGCGCGAGACAATACAAGATCAATGTGTCCATAGTCATCTGTGCTTTCGATTTTTGAAAGAGCGCCATTTATTCATCTGCGCACAGACATCTGCATGATCTGGGCACAGCAACATCTGGTCGTTTATAAAGAAAAGCTGGCAATCTTTGTATTCTACTGCAGTAAAAATGATGCAGACAAACCCATTTAGACCAATCACATCACCAACACTTGAGACATCCCGGTGAACCATACAGTGCACCAGAGACAAACACGTTATCAAAATTAATTGATTGAAGTGATGAAAGGAATGAAAGTAGAAAAACAAAATACATGAGCTGCTGGAAAGGCAGCCACTCTGGCGGCGCCGTCTTGAAGTCAAAAGAACAAAATACATTTAAATTAACACAGGTGTTCATGTGTTTACTACCATATGCAAGAAAACTTTATTAGCTTTCATTTGGTACCATTTTCAATGCTATAGCATCAACCTCTGGAAAGCTACAATGAAAATAAGGACATATTCCAAATTTAGCAGCGTTTTTTAAAAATGTCAACAATAAAATTACATGGCTCTAGAGGCAGGCATCGTCAAGGTCCAATATCACAATAACTGGTATATTTAGCTAATTTAGCCCTTGGAATGGGAATAATATCAGTTTCCATATGTTTGAAGAAAAAGGTCAATTTTGAAGAGGTCTACTGTATCACAGTACGTACATGCTGGCGTTCATGGTTTCTCTCGTGTGTACAATGTCAACAATGTTGAGTGCTACTCAGAGTCACAATTGCAAGAGCGTGTTATGAAAATAATACATGTTTTTATTTAATGCATACATTTATTTTTCACTTCACTACAGTCCAAAAGCATGCTAGATACGCAATCCGTGAACTCAAGGAGAAATTTACATGCCATATCAAAAATCCCCCATTTATTGCCCCCTTTTAATGCAGTTCGCCGCAGGATCGGATACATCGATAGTCCGGTTATATTGATATTTTTTCCGACTCCCGAGAATATCGATATAACGAGACTTTACTGTAGATGCCCCCTTTTAATGGTCTGTTGCAACTTGGACACAGTCGACATACAGAACATTGTGAATTCAGCTCACCACCTCTGTCACCTGCACTGATGTGCAGATGTGTGTGGGGAGGTGAAAATGAACTTTGTGATTTACAATCATCAATCTTCATCATCACGCTCCTGTTGATGGTCATTTTCCGAGCTGTAAAAATTTCCCCTGTGCTGCTTCCTGGGGGAAAAGTCTTTCAGTTCCACCCGCACCCCGTTGACGATTGGTTTCCAATGAGGAAATTCGCCCCCCCCCCCCCCCCCCCCCACCGGATGACATGGCAAATGAGCTCTGCAATAGACCACGACGAACACAAAAATAACGCTCATAGTCATGTTTTTCTTTCCCAAAGTATATACAGCTGTCATATTATTAGGACTTCAATGTGGTATGTACAATGAGTGGATAAATATCAAGTGAATCCAATGCAAAGTGGCACACATCATTTGAAACTTCCACCGTTGAATGTGACCTGAAAGTATCCTCTCCTTTGCATTTACTCTATTCTCCTAATGACTGAAGCGCTTGTTGAAGCTCAAACTAACAATTCACAATATCTTTGAGAGGTAGGTTTGTTGAGTGACTGTCACTGAGAAGTTACAGTTTCACATTGCTCCAGTCATTGCTGTGTGGGCGACCTGTTCCAGACAGTCTTGTTTGGTCAGTGTGCTATTCATTAATTATCAAAGCTTCGGAATGAAGGCAAAAGACTGTTGGCTATAAGTTATTACCATTTCATGGTACTTAGTTATATTATGACCAAAGGGAAAATGATAATATAACATTGAAATTAATGTAATTTCTTTTTAACAAGAAAATTCTATATTGGGATGTAAAATCTCACTTCCATGCTGACACCTAGTTGGGATTTGGCATCGCCACACCTTCACACACTTGACATTATCAACATTCGCAAAAGAAGTCGATGATTTGGGTCACTATAGGGGTGTTCATATGGCACACGTGCATCGGTGCTGCACGATGTATTTTGTTGCAATATATCTTAAACCAGAACCTGGTTCCAGCAAGCATACATTTCAATGTAAAACATCCCCCGTTTCTCCATTACACACTGGTCAAAGTCTCAAATACAGTACTTGACTCTACCTTGAAAGCTAGGACTCAATGTGAACTTTTTAAAATATTTTTGAAGGAACCTAATTTAAAGTACAGTAAAGTCTCGTTATATCGATATTCTCGGGAGTCTGAAAAATATCGATATAACCGGGACTATCAATATATCCGACCCTGCGCGCATGTAATTTTCTTCTTGCGGTCAGAGAAATAGTATCGTAATAAGCGGTACTATCGATATAACCGATATCGATATAACGAGATTTTACTGTATATGTGCCGGCTTCAATCTTGTACACAAGCATACTTTCTAATTTTGCTCTGTAGTATCTGAGCTTGTAAAGTATGGGTATATGTGTATGCATGCGTGGTTGCTTATGTCTGCATGTATGCACAGGCAAAGTGCAGTGTGTAGTTTCATGTTTTTTCAACAAGTTAAATAACTGCCCTTTCAAGGGAGTTACTGTGTGGGCCTCTGTCAGACAGCTAAAGGCTGTTATGCGTTTCTGCTTGCTGATTGATGGATCATTTAAAGTGTTTTTGTGTCAGTCGGCCATATTTATTAGGCCTTGGTAACTGGACTTTGTCATTTGGAAAAAGGTGGACAGGTGAGTGCAAGTGACAGCAGCCATCAGCAAGAGGTCAACTTGGCCGGGCCCCATTTATTGCAAAGGGGACTGGAGAGTTAGGAGGCTAGTCATTAGCAATGGGGTCATTTGACATCTTAAAACAACTGGGGACGCGTAGGCTATAGGTGCAGGACTATTAAGAGCTGTCCAACATGGCCTTTCCTTTCAGCAATCCAAAACAACATTCTCTTATTAGGTGCTTTTTCTTGGACAGAAAATTCCTGCTGTGTTCCAATGATATTATAAGAAGGTCCTTACACATCCAAGTCTTTCTTGTCTGTTCTGCCTGATGCAAAATATTGGTCACATCTCCGGCTGAGGAGATAATTGACTCAAATCCCAGTTATTGCCCTATAGGCATCAATGCGATGAAATGAAATGATCATTACAGCACACCCTGAATCCAGCTGAATGAGTCACACTTGGATATTTTGAAGCCAATTGTACACCTCACCAACTGCCCTGTTTGTGATGAAAATTTGCAAGAAATAGAGGAAATAACCTTAGGCCATGAAATTGTCACGTCCGCTCGAGGAGTGCTGACAGGACTCG
Organism: Hippocampus bargibanti; assembly: GCF_051943395.1. Classification (NCBI taxonomy): domain Eukaryota; kingdom Metazoa; phylum Chordata; class Actinopteri; order Syngnathiformes; family Syngnathidae; genus Hippocampus; species Hippocampus bargibanti. Next base: position 3,730,240 of record NC_142739.1, on the reverse strand, counting down.
AGGGACGAAGAAAAGTAGTAAGGGGTTAGATCCAAAATACACGGTGCAGACGGAAAGTTCAAGAAGGGTTTTTACTGAGACACGCAGGGCAAACAGGAAATCAGGCAACCGAGTAGACAAGCGGAACAAACCTGTGTACTGCTGGGCGACAGGGAAACTACGGAGAATACACCGGCGCGGACCGAGCGGGAATGGGTGGCTTTTATAGCCAGAAGGCACAATCAAGGGAAAGCAGGGAAGGGAGGGGCACGCTCCTGGCGCTGAGGAGGAGGTGACAGTGCCCCCCCCCCCTAAACGGACGCCTCCTGGCGGCCCACCTGGTTTAAAGGGGTGAGCCCGGGTGAGAGATGGGTCGAGGATCCAGGAACAGGGAACCCACTGACGTTCTTTGGGCCCGTAGCCCTCCCAATTGACCAGGTACTGCAATCCCATGCGCATAAAGTCCAATATCTCCCGCACGGTGTAGACACGGTCGCCGGGGGGGGTTTAGGGGGCTGGTCTCCACAGGCTTGAAGAGGGAGACATGGAAGACCGGGTGGATCCTCATCGAGGGTGGCAGCCGGAGCCTCACCGAGACTGGGCTGAGGATGGCCTCGATGAACAAGGGACCGGTGAACCGTGGACCCAGTTTGGCCGAGGTCCCTCGTGGACAGCCATACCTCCTGCCCGACCTGGTAAACTGGCGCCTGGTGGCGACGACTATCAGCAATATGTTGGTTCCGGGATGCCGTGCGCGACAGGGCGGCTCTGGTCTCCTTCCACACGCGATGGGCCCGTCGTCTCAGGTGGTGTTCGATGGACGGGACCTCCACCTAGCCCTCCTGGGTGGGGAACAGCGGCGGCTGATAACCACAGGCGGACATGAAAGGTGACCGACCTGTGGCTGTGGAGACCAGGGTGTTGTGTGTGTACTCCACCCACGGCAAGTGGAGATCCCACGACGCAGGACATTGGAGGCACACACACCGGAGAGCCGCTTCAAGGTCCTGGTTCTTGCGCTCCGTCTGGCCGTTGGATTGGGGATGGTAGCCAGACGATAGGCTCGCCGACGCCCATAGGGACCGACAGAAACGTTTCCATACCTTGGACACGAACTGCGGCCCCCGTTCCGACACGATGTCCGCCGGAATCCCGTGGAGACGGACAACATGGTTAACCAGGAGTTGGGCCATCTCGATGGCGGACGGCAACCTGGTTAACGGGATGAAGTGGGCCGACTTAGAGAAGCGGTCCACCACAGTGAGGATGACCGTCTTGCCACGGGAACGGGGGAGGCCTTTGACGAAGTCCAAGGAGATATGGCACCAGGGTCGGGAGGGAACCGGTAGCGGCTGGAGAAGTCCCGCCGGGGGTTGGTGGGAGACCTTTCCCGCGGGCACTGGCGGGGCATGCCTTCACGAATTCCGTGATGTCCCTCCTGTACTCAGGCCACCAGAACCGCTGGGCGATGAGTTGGATCGTCCTGTTGACCCCCGGGTGACAGGCGACCCTGGAGGCATGTCCCCAGTGCAGCACTTCGGTGCGTAGAGCGGGGGAACGAACAGACGATCCACCGGGCAACCCTTGAGCATAGGGTTACCCCCCTGGGCCTCCTGAACCTTCCTCTCAACCTTCCACCTCAGGGCGCCCATGATGTGTTGCGCCGGCAGGATGTTGGCGATGACCTCCTCCTTCTCTGCCGGCTCGTGAATGCGAGATAGGGCGTCAGGCTTGGTGTTCTGCGACCCTGGGCAGTCGGTGAGAGTGAAGTTAAATCGTGTGAGGAACAGTGCCCATTGGGCCTGCCGCGAGTTGAGTCTCTTGGCGGATCGAATGGCCGCCAGGTTCTTGTGATTGGTGTATACGGTGAAGGGGTGTTTGGCCCCTTCGAGCCAGTGTCTCCACTCCTGCAGCGCCAGGATGACCGCCAGCAGTTCCCGGTTCCCCACATCCTCTAAGTTATTTTACACATTCTCACCAAATCAGCGCCCCCAGACACACACAAGCGCCCATTTTCATTCAATTTTGTATTCGCTTGAAGTCGGATCACAAAATTATTTGTCCCGATCGCATACAAAAATATTGGAATCCTGACTTCAAGGAGTTCAATTCTCTTCGTGAAAACACTTCATCCAATCTAACAAAATACTTTACTTTTGCACCTTCAAATTCACTGAAGTTCGGCCTCTGTTTATTCATTTGTTGGCTTATTTATTTGTTCACCCAGTCTAATTTGCCTGCCTATTTAATTTAGTGTTTGTTTCAACTGGACGGTAATCATCAAAGTGCTATGGTAAAAACATTATGTCATTCATGAGGACGTCGAGCTGGCATGGTTGGGCAGGTTTTCCGGTGACACAAGAGTCATCTGAATGCCTGCCCCCCCCCCCCCCGTCGAGTCCTCTTCCAGATTACACGCAGGCAGGAACAATGTTTTTTGCACAATACGTTTGTGAATGTTAACACAACCGCCTTATCCCTTTTCTTTCCGTTTATCCATTCGGCGAACAAATCAAATGGCCGATCCTAGAGTGTGGCTGTGAATCTCGAAAACATTTTTTTTCAGGTCTCCCCAAAGGGGTGCTGCCCGGGGGGAGTTGGGGTGCCCGTGGGGAGGGGCTCCCCCCACGAGTATCTCCCCCACCCTCCCGAGTTCGACACCTCAGGCTGGCCTTTTGTCTTAAAAAATGGCCTCCCCATGGTTCCAGTCATTCAGCCCAACAAACACAAAGCACAGCTACCACACATAGACACATATACGTACACGCACATAGGAAGCACAAAGGGACACACAAACAGACACAGACAGACAAAATGGCCCCCTCCTCAGCGGACCCCCCCACCTGCCCACGAACTGTCCACTGGACAATGAAACTGCCTCAGAAGCCCCGTAGCAACGGCTAGCAATGCTGATAATGCGCTTATGTTGATGAATGCATTAATGTTACGGAAAATCCATGATCTATCGCAGCTGCAATTAAACAAAATAATAACACTGTAATCGTCCAGATCATGATGAAGGAATCAATCTCTCCCCGGCTCTCGCGCATTAGTCCCGGTCTTAAGCCCTATCGTCCGCCGGGCGCATGGAAACAGACTTATAATCCATACAGGCCATAGAGTTTAACATAGTAAGTCTTCGCCCACAGAGCTCAGCTAGAATTGGTCTAACTTACCACCTGCCCAACAAGCTCACCGATGCACAGATCAACCGTAAGTAGATTTCCTTTGGCCGAAAAAAATCTTATCAATCCATTCATTCAACATAGCTGCATGCTTGCAGCGCCACTCACCTGTTAAGCAATCCTGAGCTACGAGCACCAAGAAGGAGGGCGGCCCCCGTCGAACACACACTCAAAAGAAAAAAGGGCTTCGTCCACTGGAAGAAACGCGGGGCCCATTTCCCCCCCCCCCCCCCCTCTCTCAATGTCATATGCTAGGATCCGGAGTCTTTCGGCACCAATAATATTGGGTTGGAAGTGATCGTTCGTCCCTGGTCCATGGGTGTTGGTGGCAGAGGTTGATTAAATCAGGAAGCCAGGTGTTGGACAGAATAAGTTAGTTTAATCTTGTAGACAGCAGGGGCATCGCGGGGTGTCGGCCGAGGAGGAGGAGAAAGGAAGAGGAAGGAGGAAGAAGGCCGAAAGAGCGCTGGAAGATAATTTATAAGACAAATGACGTCATGTAAAGGAAGGCAGGACATATCAGGAAGTCCAAAATGTAAACAAACTATGCGAAAGAGATGTTTAAAGATGTTCGTATAGTGAATTACCCCAACACTAGAGATGTGGAGATATGCCCTGGAAAGGAAAGAAGAGGAATGAAGATCAGTCGCAGCAAGATGGAATATATCTGTGTGAATGAGAGGGATCCAAGTGCAAGAGTGATGCTTCAGGGAGAAGAGATAAAGAAGGTCGTGGATTTTAAGTACTTTGGGTCAACTGTCCAGAGCAATTGAGAGTGTGGAAAAGAGGTGAAGAAGCGTGTCCAGGCAGGCTGGAGCGGCTGGAGAAAAATGTCAGGTGTGATGTTTAATAGGAGGGTTTCAGCTAGAATGAAAGCAAAAGTGTATAAAACAGTGGTGAGACCAACCATGATGTTTGGACTGGAGACAGTGCCACTGAAGAAAAGACAGGAAGCAGAGCTGGAGGTAGCAGAGCTGAAGATGTTGAGGTTTTCTTTGGGAGTGACCAGGTTAGATAGGATCAGGAATGAGTACATTAGAGGGACAACTCATATTCGAGGCTTTGGGGATGAAGTCAGAGAGGTTAGACTGAGATGGTTTGGACATGTCCAGAGAGAGAGAGTGACTATATCGGGAGAAGGATGCTGAGCCTTGAACTGCCAGGCAGGAGACCGAGAGCAAGGCCGAAGGGGAGGTTTATGGATGTTGTCAAAGAGGACATGAAGGCAGCTGGTGTGAGAGAAGAGGATGCACAAAACCGGGTTAGATAGAGGACATTGATTCGCTGTGGTGACCCCTGAAGGGAAAAGCCAAAAGGAACATATTTGGAAATGATTTTTTGTTCTTATGACTTCAACATGGTGCCGCGAGAGTGGCTGCCTTTCCAGTAGCTCCTGTATTTTGTTTTTGTACTTTTTTCTTTTTTTCATCTTCCTTTCATAACTTTCCTGCTGTGAAATGTAAATTTATCCATTGTAAGACTAATAGAGGTAAATCCTGTCCATCTATACAGTATAATGTTTTCTAATTACCTCAGCCCCAACTGCTTTTAGATGATGTCAAATAATGGCAATTAACAAATAGCACCCTGACAGATATATATTTATCGAGCCAGGGCAGACCAGCAGAAAAAGAAAAATGGGACTGGTCAGCCCAAACATTGCAAGCAAAAGTGGAGCAAGACAGCAAGTGCCCACACACTATGCGGACAAAGCAGAATAATGACTCAAAACACCCTGTCAACATAATTAAAAAAATCATTGAGGAAATTTTTTTGCCTTAATGTTTTTATCGGTTTGAAATAAGTAGAAATTTTGTGTTGCCAAATGACTCTTTTTCAGAAACTCCTGCAATGTAAGGTACTGCTACTCCTCTCCTTTTTGTATCTCGAGAATTTTTTTATTTCATTCCCTATTCTTTCTTTCTGACATTTGTTGAAAGACCACTGAGGGTACCCACAGTTAGAGTGCTCTCCTGATATGTTTTGACTCGCAAAATTAGTGCATCCAAAAGATAGGCTACCAAATGAAAAACAAAGTAATGTAGTTTATTCAATACATTGTAAGAATGAAAATTGTACAGAGCAGTACATTGGGGAGACTCAACAAATTCTCAAAAAAAGACGTTCTCAACATCGCAGGGATTATACAAGTGGGCCTCAATCGGCCGTACATTTGCACCTAAAAGCTAGCTACCACTCATTTGACGACAATGAGGTTAAAATCTTAGCGAAAGAACATAGATCGTTTGAAAGGGGGGTAAAAGAAGCAATTCTTATAAAACAACAAAATCCTTCATTAAACCGGTCTGGTGGGGTGCGGTTCAATTTGGATCGTTCATACAATAGCCTGCTTAGGCAAAACAGGTTAGGCAACATTCGTAATGCTGATGAGGTGATACCGGTGGGAGTGCGGCAAATAGGCCAGTCGTTAGTCAGGAATGTAGGAACAATCAGTGGAGCCACAGGGAGTGGTCCTCTGCTCCCCCCAACCTGAGAGGAGGGACCTATCATAGCTGTGTCCGCCATGTCTGGACATTAGGGATATATAAATAGGGCCGATACGACCAGTCAGACTTTAGTTCGCTGACGAAGCCTCTTGGATAGGAGGCGAAAACCTTCAAATTTGTACAGAGAGGTGTGTCACACTTCGGATGACTCTTCAAATTGTGAAAAGTCTACTTGAAGTGATTTCCATTCTTCTACAAGACCAATAAGCAAAAACTGTGAGAAATGGGAATAACTGGATATTGTTTCTTCCTCATAAAACACCACAAATAGATCAGTACAGTATATGTAAACCTGTGGTTGGAAAACAATTGGCAAAGCACCATTTTGTAAGTTACAAATAGCAGGGGTGTCAAAGTCATTTTTTGCCATGGGCCACGTTGTAGTTATGGTTTCCTCTCGAGGGCCGTGAATTTGGGGAACCCATTAGAATGTTTAAATCCCTTCAAATATTACATATAGAACACACAGCAAATTAATTAATAACTCGTTTTCACATCTGAAGTGAAGAATAATTACTTTTATTGTGGTTGACATCCAAAAATATTAAATTTTGGCTCAGATTTTAGCAATCATCATGGAATTTAACGTTTGATTTGCTCTCGCGGACCGAAAAAAATGATGTGGCGGGCCGGATTTGGCCCACGGGCCCACAGGATGATTAATTGTTTTTGTGGGTAACAAAACATAAACAATGAGCAAATCAAACACATCAGATGGAGCATTTGTCACATTGCAGAATTTGAATAGTGTGTGAATTTTATTTAATTGGCCTTACCCTTTTGTTGTTTCCCTGAGTTTATGGTAGCCTGGGGTTAGGGCTGTTGGTTGGATCTTTTGCTATTTGAGGACATGCCCCAGACAACAGGGCACGTTTAATTGGGCTGTGCTCATGTAAAGTGTGTCTATGGATGAGTGATTATGTATGCATTTTGGATTATAATCTGGTGCACTTCCTGTGAAGACCCTTCAGTACAGTGCAAAAGTATGTTTTCTGTGCTTACACCCGAGGCCTCTGGAGATGACTAATCTTGCCTAGAAGCTGACACGCAAATAAAGAAAATTATGTTTATGCAACAGTTTCATTCAGAGTATTTGTAGTACAGTAAAGTCTTGTTATATCGATATTCAAGGGAGTCCGAAAAAATATCGATATAACCTTGACTATCGATATATCCGACCCTGTTTGCATGTAATTTTCTCCGTGTGTGCATAGAAATAGTATCGATATAACCGGGACTATCGATATATCCGATATCGATATAACGAGACTTTACTGTATTTTATATAGCGGTGGGAAGTTGATTTTGGAATTGGGCTTTCACTGGGTATTTATTTAAGTGACTGAATCCACCTTCTAACAGCTCCATCATGCCACTAAATAATCCTCCCCAAAATGCTGAATAGCTACAGGAGATGTGGTTTTAACAAAGAGACAGACATTTTACACGGTTGATGATAAAATGTAGGGTCGATTATTCCCTCGATTACTTGTTCTAAATATTGATGGAAGCTGTAAAAAATGCTGTGCGTAGCATTGCTACAGTTCACACAGTTTTGCAGTAACCACAGTTCAAATCCTAGTCACGGTGCTAACGTCCTCATGGGTATGTCAGACCTTCATTTCATGCATATGCCTGTGTTAAAATAAGTGGGGAGCATCAGAAAGAGAATCGGGTGTCAAAACTATGCCCAATATAATTACTATGGCGACACCTGATGAAACACGCCTTCAACCATGGAAAATCTCAGACTATTGTGTCAACTTTCCACAAATAAAAAAAAAAGTCGCAGATAGTTTCGATAGCACACAGAGGATTTATATTGCCTGTGAATGTTAGTGTGGATGGTGTCCAATGGTGCCCGCCAATGCTAATGAGTGGGGAAAAAAAGTGCTTTGTTCATTTTTTAGATGGAATTGGTTGACTTTTCTCCTCAACCGAAGATGAATGAATGCTACTATTGCTTGAAATGAAAAAATGTACTGTTCTGATCATGCCATCGTACAATGAAATTGCATAAAATGTCGTATTTCCTGGTTCAAACAAGACACACGGTTAACTGTGTTGGTTGACTTATAAGCAATCCATGTTTTTCTTAAGGTACCCCTTAAAATTGGTTTTTTAATAATGTCCGACATCGTCCTGCACCATGAATCAATCACTGATGCATCTTGACGTCAATCAGAGGCTAAACATAACCCAACTAATTAGAGAATGGAATAAATCGGATTGTTTCAAGATAGCGATTTCAGCTGTGTGTGTGTGTTAGTGCGGGTGTGTGTTTGTCGATGTGGAGTTGGGGTAAATGGCAGCAGAAGATTCTGAAGTTGGTGGGACAAGATTCTGAAGGCGTTGGGCAAAATATTTACATGGCAGCAAAGCCATGCTAAAATTGGGAACCCCCAAAAAAATCAATTATATTAAATAAATCGGTGAATCAAAATACTACCAACTGGAAGCCACACAAAGAGGCAAAAAGGCAAAAGTATGTCTGATATAATTCATTTGACCATTTATTGTGCAGTTCAAGTAAAACAAGTATATTTCTGCTGTCTGCATGTCCGCTTATGCTAACATTCTAATCACACATTTAGGGGTGGGCTTTAGTCAAGCTCTTCTTTATAGGGAAAGAGAATTGAAGTATCCTCTTCCCCTTCTTTTTCTTACGATTGTGTTTCTTTTGCACCTTCTTCTGATATTTGGCAGCTGGCTGGCCGTGGGTCAAAGGAGAACAAGTGCTCTGTGAAAGCAGTGGAGGAGATGCTGGAATCCATGCAGATAACCATGTCCTAGGTGTCCTTCAAGTTGGCCTTCCTTCTTCCTCTTGGAAGCACTTGGCAGTTCAAATAGACCAATGAGTTGTCAGTGAAACTTAATCCAACGTTTGACTTTCAGTAGAATCGTGTGAAATGTCTAAATAAAAGTTGGAACTAATTACATGTTCATTGTGTGTTTTTTTTTTAAATATATTTTCTACATTCACATCAATTCTAATGTTTTTCACATTTAAAATATCTTGCTATCCTGGAGCAGGATAGGGAACATTGTGTGAATCGACAATTCCGAAATTATTCCTTTCATTTATCGGAGGAAGCAGCTGGATCAACTTGAGCACACTGTACAACGTCTCTGTCATTTTAGTTGGAATACTGCAGGGAAATGACTGCTTTGAATTGGACAGCAGCACGAAACCATTCGATGTTTTGAGAATCCGCCTTTTGATATTGAACAAAATGATCTAAGCCTGAAATTGTCACTCAGCCGTACAACATGAATCCAAGGCTTTAATAGTGCAGGTCCTCCAAAAGTATTGGAACGACAAAGTCACTTCCTTTGTTTTTGTTGTAAACTGAATAACACATGAGGCTCTTTTGTGGTGCCTTGTTGGCTCTTTGGAAATGGAAAAGGATGGGGTAGGGAAATATATTTTTGTTTTGATATGGTTTTGAAAGGATGACAAACACGACAGTCATATTCTTAACGTTTTTCAATGCTGTAAAAATGTACCAAATAAATACTACATTACAGAAATATTACATGTCTGCAAGACTCGGTCCATTGCAGCAGGTTTGGTTGATCGAAAAGTAGATCTACCAATAAAGGTTGGGCCCTCCTGCAGTCCAGGATGAACTGCGGAGTCTTAAAATTAACTGTGAAGGCTTATTGTATATTTGTCACCAACATAGTAATTTCGATAGTAGGCCATCAGTCATCGGACCTTAACCCAGTCGACCATAAACCACCTGAAATAAGAAATGAACTGCAACAAAGGTCTGGAAAAGCATTGAAATTAAGAATGCAACAGTTTGGTGAACTGGGCTCTCTGGAGTTCTAAATTACCACCCGCCAGCCCATTTATTTATTTATTTATTTATTTATTTGATTTGCAACATTGTGAGTTTTGTGGATTTTTTAATGTCACCAACATCCACTCAATATCATCATGATGACCCCGTGAGATTTGTATCTTGTGATAATCGGATCTTGACATTTAGATACCGTTACATGCTTTCTGTCTACCATTGACTGCTTATCATGTTGCAGCTAATTTGGAACCTATCCAATATGTCCTCGGGGTGCAACTTGGACTGGTCACAAGCTAATCGCAGGACATGTACAAACACCCACTCACACTCACAACAAAGGACAATTTAAATTCTTCAGTTGACCTTAAGTGCATGATTTTCGAATATGTGTACCCTAAGAAAAATTACGCAGAAACAACAAAAGGACATGAGTCCTTATTAGAAGGCCAAACCCCAATTCAAACCCAAAACCTTGGGATGAAGTCAGAGAGGTCAGACTGAGATGGTTTGGACATGTCCAGAGGAGAGAGAGTGACTATATCGGGAGAAGGATGCTGAGCCTTGAACTGCCAGGCAGGAGACCGAGAGGAAGGCCGAAGGGGAGGTTTATGGATGTTGTCAAAGAGGACATGAAGGCAGCTGGTGTGAGAGAAGAGGATGCACAAAACCGGGTTAGATGGAGGACATTGATTCGCTGTGGTGACCCCTGAAGGGAAAAGCCAAAAGGAAAATATTTGGAAATGATTTTTTGTTCTTATGACTTCAACATGGTGCCGCGAGAGTGGCTGCCTTTCCAGTAGCTCCTGTATTTTGTTTTTGTACTTTTTTTTTCTTTCATCTTCCTTTCATAACTTTCCTGCTGTGAAATGTAAATGTATCGATTGTAAGACTAATAGAGGTAAATCCTATCCATCTATACAGTATAATGTTTTCTAATTACCTCAGCCCCAACTGCTTTTAGATGGTGTCAAATAATGGCAATTAACAAATAGCACCCTGACAGATATATATTTATCGAGCCAGGGCAGACCAGCAGAAAAAGAAAATTGGGACTGGTCAGCCCAAACATTGCAAGCAAAAGTGGAGCAAGACAGCAAGTGCCCACACACTATGCGGACAAAGCAGAATAATGACTCAAAACACCCTGTCAACATAATTAAAAAAATCATTGAGGAAATTTTTTTTGCCTTAATGTGTTTATCGGTTTGAAATAAGTAGGAATTTTGTGTTGCCAAAGGACTCTTTTTCAGAAACTCCTGCAATGTAAGGTACTGCTACTCCTCTCCTTTTTGTATCTCGAGAATTTTTTTATTTCATTCCCTATTCTTTCTTTCTGACATTTGTTGAAAGACCACTGAGGGTACCCACAGTTAGTGAGTGCTCTCCTGATATGTTTTGACTCGCAAAATTAGTGCATCCAAAAGATAGGCTACCAAATGTCACATGCCAATTCAAACCCAAAACCTTAGTACTGGAGTCAGGTGTGCCAATCATTCGCGCATCATTCCCCTTCCAGGAAAGAACAAACAGAAAACACAAAAAAACAAATTGTCACTTTTGGTGAGTAGCAACCCTGATCTTTTTTTTTCAATAGGCATTTTAAACTAAAAGTAGTCAAGATGTATCATGGTGATAGTAAATTTCATACGAATACAATTAGCGCATAGTATGCCAATTTAAAAAGCTAATTACCACAAAAAATGTCAGGCATTATTTTGGTGGGCCAAACATTGAGCACTTACATTCCAACAAATGAAAATATTCATTTGTCAAACACCAAAATAATGCGGTTGTAAATGTCTCCATCCTTACCAATTCTGTATTAAAGTGAAATAACACAACAATCTCACATTCAGTACACCTGTAATTGAATGCTGCCATGCAAAACAGATTGTTCCATCCAAAAACTAAAAGATATAAATGGAGCAATCATAAAGAATAACAAGGAAATTTTAAAATTTCTTCTGTATCATAGCTTAACAATTGGGTGGTTCGAGATCCATATTTCTGGTGAACTGACTGAACTACAGTAGTTTTGCTGGTTTCCATGTCACTTTTGAAAAAGAACTCTGAGGATGGTGCAAAAGGGCAAAACATTTTTTCCCCCAAACATTCCGCCCCAACATCCCTCACCCATGCGATTCTGCAACAGCCCGAATGCTTTTTTGAGCTTGAGACAGATTTTGCTTTCTTTCGGTCATTTGCCACAAACCGTTCCTGATTTGAGCTCTAACACAGGAAAACACCGCGTTTTTGACATCTGTACCTTGACACTCCCCTTGGACAGAGGTTGTATCAGAGTGAAGAGGCCAGTGTCCCACATTGTCGTAGTGCACATCTGCTTGTGGTTTGGGGTTTTTGGCCTTTACTCTGTCGCGGTGGAGAGCTCAATGATGGTCAGCCAACCTCTGGATAGTGTTTTGTTGACTTGATTCAAACTGTGGTTAACAGCCAGGAGGAAACGTTTCAGTGACATTACTTCCTGTGTCACTACTACTCATTCCCTCTTGTAGACAAGCCTGGAATTAGCTACACACAAGTGAAGTGAACTCAAAGAGGGGAATATTCCATCTCCTTTACTTTGCTGGCATCTTGTCCAGGTGCGCTAATATGTCAGGTCTTCAACTTTAAAATCGTGGTAATGATAAATGTCATCAAAGGAGCTCCACCAGCACTTGTGTTGCACTGTGCCAATGCACTTGACTGCCAAGGAGCTATGTAAGCTATGAACTTTGCTTTGTACAGCAAGACATGATGCCTGAACAGATACAAAACAGATTTGGTTGGCAAAACTGTTTCAAGCCTCACTTTATCTTGCTTGTTGGCAACGTGATGGAGAGCCTCCAGCCCTCTGGCCATTATACAGTATATTTTGTGCTATCACAAATCATCCACACTGTGCTTTTCCCACAAGCTAATATGAAGCCAATAAGCTATTGTTCATGTTATGCAAAAGAAGATGTCATTTCAATGGTTGTAAGATCTATCAGGGTGGATTGGATTGATTTGATGACCAATAATAATTGTTTTATGCCATTGACTGAATGTTACATAGACATTTGGTTGAGCACATAAAAAAAAACATTTTTTTTTTCGTTTCTCTTCATGAAGGCTTCTATCATTAATACTATTTAAAATCAGATTCCGAGTGGTGTCGCTTGCATACTGCTAAGTGGCGAAGACAGTTGCATCAGAGTGAAAGGCAACAATCCTATTCTCTTATTATTAAAATACAGTGGCTCAAAATCTACTAAACCGTTTAGTCAGGGGGACAGTTCGAGCACTATGTATTTCACAAAAAAATGTCGACATACTGCTTCATGTTCATGTTTTGCTATGCAGCTTTTCATGAAAACTTGGTCATGAGCTACCACAATAAACCTACCGACCAAATTGTGCTACCCGTTGTCTGATTGGAGAAAAAAGAGTGATTTGCAAATTCTTACATTTGACTTGTCTTCATTTCTGATTCATCCATCCATCCGTTCATTTTCCAGACCGCTTTATCCTCATTAGGCTGACGGGGGGTGCCCGGAGCCTATCCCAGCCGTCTTTGGGCATGAGGCGGGGGACACCTTGAATTGGTTGCCAGCCAATTACAGGGCACACCAAGCCAAACAACCAGTCACACTCACACTGTAGTGACAATTTAGAGTATTCAATAAGCCTGCCATGCATGTTTTTGGAATGTGGCAGGAAACCGCAGGACCTGGAGAAAACCCACGCGGGCCCGTGAACATGCAAACTCCAACCCTGGGGAGCCAGACCAGGTCTTGAACTCACGACTTCTGCACTGTGACCACTCGACTACCAGGCCGCCACTTCTGATTCCGTTAACAAAAATAATGGGATGCACATCTTTTGTCAATAATCCCCAGGCCAACATTCCTTTTGCCTGTTTATGGACTAATACATCAATGGATAATTTAATACAGTGAAAAAAATAAGTATTTGAAGACCCTGCTATTTTGCTATTCCACCCATTTAGAAATCATGGAGGGGTCTGAAATGTTCATTGTAGGTGCATGTCCACTGTGAGAGAGAGTGCCCTAACCACTCTCGAGGACTTGCACACTGCAAGAATCCAAACAAGGGTGCGAAAAATCCTACTGGACCGTCCACACCCTGACCACCACCTTTTCCAGCTACTCCCCTCAGGCAGGCGCTACCGATCCATGCGCACCAAATTCAGCAGACATTTGAACAGCTTCTTCCTCGAAGCCATTAACTCTCTAAACAACTGTTGGGGTAATTCGCTATACAAACATCTTTAAACATCTTTTTTGCATAGTTTGTTTTTGTTTGGACTTCCTCGATGAAAAGATTTCTTCAGCCGTCATCTGTACTTCTTTGAAGGTGTCGGACGTTTCGCTATCCAAGAAACTTTGTCAGCAAACTAAAGTCTTACTGGTTTAGGCCCTATATATATATATATCCCTACTGTCCAGACATGGCGGTGCCGGACTCTTCTATGATAGGTCCCTGCTCTCAGGTTGGGGAGAGCAGAGGACTGCTCCCTGACTAACCCAAATAGACCTGTATAGTGACTCCATTTTTGTTGTGATGATACTAGTGCAGCGTGTTCTACTGGAGACAAATTCCTTGTGTGATTTACATACTTATGTTATATGTTATAAAGATGATTCTGATTCTGATGAACTAAAAAAAATCCAGAAATCACAATGCATGATTTTTGTTAGCAATTTATTGATGTAATACAGCTGCAAACAAGTATTTGAACACCTCAAATTCTAATCCTGATAGACCTGTTCGTCCACCCGCATTCCATTTATCATCCTGAATCAGATGCACCTGTTTGAGGTCGTTAGCTTCATATAGACACCTGTCCACCCCATACAATCAGTAAGACATTAACTTGGTAATTAACTTGGCCAGTAACATGGCGCAGACCAAAGAGCTGTCCAAAGTCACCAGAGACAAAATGATACACCTCCACATGGCTGGAAAGGGCTACAGAGTGATTGCCAAGTAGCTTGGTGAAAAAAGGTCCACTGTTGGAGCAATCATTAGAAAATGGAAGAAGCTAAACATGACGGTCAATCTCAATCGAGCCCCATGCAAGATATCTCCTCGTGGGGTCTCAATGATTCTAAGAAAGGTTAGGAATCAGCTCGGAACTACACGACATGAGTTGGTCAATGACCTGAAAAGAGCTGGGACCTCCCCTTCCAAGATTACTGTAGGTAATACACAAAGACGTCATGATTTGAAATCATGCATGGCACAAAAGGTTCCCCTGCTGAAACCAGCACATGCCTGTCTTGTGTTTGCATATGACCATTTGGATGATACAGAGGAGTCATGGGACAAAGTTTTGTGATTAGATGAGACCAAAATAATTTTTTTTGTCATAATTCCACAAAGTGTGTTTGGAGTAGGAAGAAGAATGAAGAGTACAATTTGAAGAACACCATACCAACTGTAAAGTAGCATCATGCTTTGGGTTTTTTTTCTTCTCATGGGACAGGGCGAGTGCACTGCATTAAAGAGAGGATTACTGAGGTTGTTTATTGTGAGATTTTGGGAAGAAACTCCTTCCCTCAGTCAGAGCATTGAAGATGGGTCGTGGCTGGGTTTTCCAACACAACAACAACCCTGTCATATTCGGATTCGGGAGCAGGTGGCGGGTTTGCGCCTACCTGCTTGTACACACCTGCTGCCAGTCACCTCCTTATGTCACCGGGTACTTAAGGGGTGTCATTCGGTCATGGGATCGCCGGTGAATTATCATTGCCTCGCCACTGGCATTACCCAGGTTTGATTATTTCTTCTGAGCGTTTATTCATGTGTCCCGGTCCGAGGCCCCTCCGCGGATTTTATCTCTTGTAAGACTATTTCTCGGTAGACTCAGTGTAACTTTACTCGTTTGTAGTTGCGGGGGTTTGTTCCCCCCTTTGCCTTCTTACTCTCGTTGTCGTTCTTGCTCATTCATATTCGCCTGGTCCGTATTTGACCAGCACCTTTAGTTTTGTATTTTGTTCGGTGTGTTTATGTTACCACATTAAATCATTTGTACGGTACGCCTGTCTCTGTCTGCTATTTTCGGGATCCAGCTAATTATTTCGCTCCAAACGAGACAATACTCTCTTCGTCTCATTAGGATCATGACAGACCCGAAGCACACAGCCAGGAAAACCAAGGAGTGGCTCTGTAAGAAGCATATCATGGTCCAGCCAGTCTCCAGACCTGAACCCAATCGAAAACCTTTGGAGGGAGCTCAAACTCAAATACTTATTTGGAGCTATATCACACAAATAAATTGTTAAAAAAATCATGCATTGCGATTTTTCTTTTTAGTTCATCTCTCTCACAGTGGAAATTCCAGACCCCTCCATGATTTCTAAGTGGAAGAAATCGCAAAATAGCAGCGTGTTTTCTTCACTGTATGTGTGAAATAGATTTCACTTTGTGCCTTTACTTTTCTAAACAGATTTTGACATGTGGTTTAACATCTTAAAAATGTGGAATTTTCTGATGTAAACGTGAAATTTAAAACATGGTGGTATAAAAATTTATATTTCCAGAAGATTCCTCTCACTGGCTTGCTGCCTGGTAGCGGTGTCCACAAAAGCAATATTATGTTTTAAAACACAGCAGCAACTACTGGATAATTTTACTTGGGATTTTGATACTCTCATTCATCATGCTGTAAGGATAGCCTGTGAAAGCTTAAGCGGTTCTTGGTTTCATCTAGTGCCATAATTAATTCATTACAGCAACATTTTCAAATCTTCGGCTCCGTAAAGTGTTTTGGTTTTGTATGACCAAATGAACGTAAGCCATGCTTACATTTGAAGTACTTTGCAAATGTTCACCGCCCTCACCCTCTTACCGTGTTTATTGTGCTAACTATGAGGCATAGTACTGTATTCATATTTTCTATATTTGGGTGAGAATCACATTTGCGTCTTGAGTGGAAGAAGTTGATATAAATTACACAAGGTCCCTATGCAGTGCAATAAATTGATTTTTAGCTACATTTTCTCCTGTTTTTGCCCTAAGAGATCAGCCCTCAACGCAGGGACAACAGCCCCTCAGGTAAATCACAAAGAAAATATGAAATTGCCATGCCCACATCGAAATGTCACCACTGACTGATTATTATTATTTTTGGGATATTGATTTTATCATCATGATCCACATTAATCAATGATTGAGAACGTCGACTCCTACATCATGTTCACAAAATAGTCGACAAGTGCACACAAAGTAGTTTGGTAAAGTATCTGCGGTTCCTTGCAGATCAGCTGAATAGAGAAGTCGAACATACTTTCATTCCAAGTTGACAAATTGAAGGATTAAGCGTCACAAACCTGGCATTGCAAGAAATCATGTGAATTGACTGTCTGATGCCAGGCAGCTTAACGAGGGGAGATATGACCCTGGCATTAATTTTAATGTTCAGCACCTGCAACGTTCTGAGAGGAGTCATAGTTATATGAAATGAAAAATGTCACAATATAACTTTTTAACTCATTCTGCCTGGGCAAAAATGTGTCCACCCAAGTGCTGCAGATTGTGTCATTTTCACTCAAATTGTAGGACCCACAGAATATTGAGTTTGACGACATCATACACTTTCATTGAAGCATAAGAAACCTTAGACTCTCTTCTTTCATCAACAAAAATCGTTAATTCCTAGGTTATATGGGTCTGGAGTTATCTGGTCTTAAAATGTCATGGGAGGGAAAAACATTGCGAGAGGTCTGACCAGTGCTTTCTCTGCAACCAACATACATGCAAAAAACATACCCAAACAAATTTGGGAATAGCTCTCCACATTATGTTTTTCAATTCCTGAATAAATATGAGAATTGTTTATTTGTGTGCAAATGTAATTAGTTAATGCTCCCAATTTATCCCAATTACTCTTTAATCCCAAAGCCTTTTTTTTTTTCAATTTGAGCATTAGTCACTCCAGTACTGTGACCCGGAAGATAAAGCATCTTAAAGGACTTTAAAGTTCTGTTTGTGAGGTAATGTGGGGAAAGAGATGCCCATTTCGCGGTGGGATCAAAGCATTGTCATCAAATGGTTAGTATGGTTTTGCTTTGCTGAATGCTGCTGTGCCGATGACCATTTATTAAGTTCATTGAGTTGCTTGTTCTGTAGCCACAAGGGGACATAAGCCAGTGTCTTCTTGTTCCGGTCCCAAGCCCGGATAAATACAGAGCTTTTTGTCAAGAAGGGCATCTGATGTAAAAGCTTGGCCAAAACAAACATGCGAATCAAACCTCGGAAGATGGAGAACACTGATTCGCTGTGGCGACCCCTTAAAGGGAAAAGCAGAAAGGAAAAGAAGAAGATGTATTCGTGTGTTTATTTATTTCTTTATTTTACTGTATTTGTTTGTTTAGTTATTTGTTCAGATAAACTTTGTGCATACACTTTTGCTTGCACATGCCTCATTCCCACTTTTGTTCAAATTCACAATCCCAATAATATCCCACACGCCAACATATTTCCACACATTCTTTTGACTACATCTACACAAAGATAGACAAGCAAGCATTTATAGTCCCATTCCCAAATATTCCTTTTTATTGTTTTTTTGAAATTCCCTCATTCGTGGAGCTTTGCCTGTACTTAAATCAACATGAATACAAAGCCTTTGGAAGACATTTTTTTACTTCAGCCAAAGCCCACATGGTGTGGTTCTTAACATTTGATTTTCACAAGGTAGAATGCAGACATGCCTTTGTGTCAGCTTAAGTTCAGTGTGGGTGAATTTTCAAGGAGCCAGCCAACGGAATCCTTGGCAAATCACATCTTTGTAATCGCCTCTGCGTTCTCATTTTGTCTGCGAACTTTGTCATTGTGTAGGACATGATCCACATCTGAGAAAGGCAAGTTGCTGGCTCCAAAATACTGATCTTCCTTCCAGCTATGACTTTCCAAACCACAAACTCCCATCTCCGAGGGTCTTCTCAGCCAAAATGTTCGGCCTTATTACACACTGCCTGGAGCCCAATTATAAAAGAAAAAAGGGGAGGGGAGCAGAATTGGCGACTGATTGAGCTTCCTGGTTGAATGTTAATGGCAACCACAAAGGGATATTTTATACCCTGAGAAGGATTCGCCTAACGATGGGACAATGAGGACATAGAGTAAGGTTTGGGGTTGTCTTGGCGACATGTCATATGCTGATATATTTACGCCTTTATACATCCATGCAATCATCCTCATTGCAGCTGGAAACAATGCAATGTGATTTTTTTTTACATTGCATATTCACTGGTGTGTGAACACTTCCTACCCAGGATTTTGATTAGCCACATACCACGCCAACAGATGTGGAGTCCAGCCAAGACCGTTGATTCAAGTACGGTTTAAGTGCTATTTGAAGTGCTCCTCAGTTCATTGTTGCACAGTCTAGTCTATGGAAACAACAATTACTTCTCCTTGGCTATGTTATTTTTGCCACATGCTTATCCGTGACAACTGTGCAACACCTTTGTTTCCTATTATTCTTCTCACCAGCGACCATGTTGCACGTATAACTAAGGTGTCTCAAAGAACCGCCTTCCCCAATTAGACCTGTTTCGGGACTCCGACCATCGTTGTCAATCCCAAAACGATCCGGTCTCACTTGTAGCAGTGAGACTGAAACACCACTTTAGTGGCCTCCGCTCATAAGTCTGGCACGCCATGTGTAAAAACTATTGCCTTTCAGATTGAATGCCACTGGCTACAACAGTCATGTTGTCAATGACAACGGATAACTTTCAATATGTCATTGTTTGTTCTAGTAAGTTTTCACTGAACCTTTTCGTTTCCACTGTAACCTGATAAAATGGAAGCTGTCCACCATAGTGGCCGCTGTCCCTGAAATGGTTGATTTGAAAGAATGAATCGGTCATGAAAACTACAATAAATCATATATTGGTGCTGTTAAATTGGGAAAAGCTCAGCATCACAGCTGCCCCCGCTGCACGATTTGAGTGTATACGGATAGCCATGGACACCAGGTTCATCATGAGCATGCTGCCGCTGTCTCTTGGGGAGAAACAGGTGGATTCCACTCCTCAGTGATCATTGGACTGTGGCCACTATGACAACATCAGAAAAGTCGTTCTGTTAGTTCACATTTCATATGTAACTCATGAATTCATTTTTGCAAACCAAGCAGAACCTTCAATTAAAGCAGACATGTCAAACTGAGGCCCGCGGGCTAATTTTGGCCCCCACTACAATTGCATTTGGCCAAATATGTATTACATCTTGCCCGCCGGCCCGTGATACAGCGCATGTACCACTAAAGGTGCCTACACTTTAAACGCGTAAGCGCTGGGTGGCGTCAGTGCAACCGTTCATTGTGTATGTGCGACGGAGTCCGCGTTGAGGCACAGATGGTGTTTGATGCCTTAACGCCCCATTTAAAACATTTCTAATACAAGCGTCAAAACGCTGTGACGACTCTACACGCGGCCAATAGGAGAGCAGCCGTTCCTGGGGGCAGGAGTTCTCGATGTGGAGCAAGAAGCTTAGCTTAGCTGCTGCTAAGCGATAGAAGGGGCACTGCCGTCCGCAACACTTTTGGTTCATGTCTTAAAAACACGAACGGAAGGGAAATGGAGCAGGCTTGATGTGTGGAAGCCTCCATGCGTGGCGATCGTCCCGCAATTGCGGCAGCATTTTTCTACGAGTGGTGGAACTGTATGTTTTGATTACTGAAAATGCCGCGGCATTGGCGTTACTCAGGGCTCAAAGTTTCATTTCAGAGCTCATTTTTGCTTGACGATTTGCAGACTTTGAAGCCCAAAAATGTAGATTTGAAGTATTTAGCTACCCCTTTACGTTTGATGTGAATAATGCACCAAACAATCTCCAAATGGAGCTTATTGAGCTGCACTGTCATGACACGCTCCAGTCAAAATATCACTTTTGGTGCTGCGCAATTTCTACCTTACCTCCCTGACACGCTGCCCAAACGCCGTACCTAAGCTGCGCGAACGCCCTCTATGTTTAGGAGCAAATATCTGTGCGAGCAACTGTTTTCGTTCATGAAGATGAACAAAACACCATATAGGAGTCGTCTCACAGATGAACACCATTCAGTCCTGGATATTTCCTATGCGCAGAGCCAAATTCCAGAAATTGATGCACTTGCATGTAAAAAGCGATGCCAAGTATCTGGCTTGGACCCATGTGAATCATCGGAGTGAATGAACAGTGCAACAAACTAAAATGGAGAAATATTATTTTCTTTACTGATGGCATGGTCTGTTCAAAGTTCATCCATCCATCCATTTTCTGTACCCCTTATTCCTCATTAGATCGCGGAGGTTGCTGGAGCAGGGGAGAACATGCAAACGCATGTTCACCCCGGGCCGGCGTGGCTTTTCTCCGGGTCCACCGGTTTCTTCCCACATTCCAAAAACATGCATGGCAGGCAGATTGAACACTCCAAATTGTCCCTAAGTGCGAGTGCGAGAGTTACTGTCGTATGTCTTTGTGTGCCCTGTTATTGGCTGGCAACAAATTCAGGGTCTCCCCCGCCTCGTGCTCGAAGACAGCTGGGATAGACTGCAGCACCCCCCGCGACCCTAATGAGGAATAAGCGGTATGGAAAATGGATGGATATGTGAGCCTGATTTTTTTTCAGTTTTTGTTTTCATCATTTTCTTAAACCTGTTCTGGTTTCGGTATTTAAGCAAAACATCAATTATAATATATTAGGGTGGTAAAAACAGTAGTTTACTGTATCTTTAAGATAATAAAAACATAAACAGATAAATAAATTAAAAAATGGTCTGGCCCTTGACAATGTTCTTTTGTTTAATTTTGGCCCTCTGTGAATTTGAGTTTGACAGTCCTGAATTAAAGTATTGACGATGGTAACTCTGATCTGAACCCCCCAAATCAAAATTTGCAACTTAGTCATTCAGTGTCCATCACCCTATTTTTTCAAAACCGGGTTGTCATTGTTTCAGTCTCACTCTCTCACTCACTCACTCACTCACTCACTCACTCACTCACTCACTCACTCACTCACTCACTCACTCACTCACTCACTCACTCACTCACTCACTCACTCACTCACTCACTCACTCACTCTCATTCTCTCTCATTCTCTCTACCAGCCCAATCAGTTTACAGCACTGATGTCAAAGTCAAGGGGCCAAATCCGGCCCGCCACATAATTTTTTTGGGGCCCGCGAAAGCAAATCAAACTTGTGAAATTCCACGATAATTGCTAAAATCATAACCAAAAAAATTACATTTTTGGATGTAAACCACAATAACAGTCATTATTCTTGACTTCTTCATTATTGCATATCCTGCGACAGCTATTCAGATTAAACCACATTTATTGTGGTTATATGATCAAAAAATATTCAGGTGGAATATGTTACATGTGACACCGGTCTTTTAATTAGTTTGGATGTATTGGAAGATCTCTGAGGAGTCGACAACACCAGGACAAGCAAAACAGGATATTTGTTATCATAGATGGATTGTAATCTGCCAAATGCAGTCAAATTTACCCTCGCTGTTTAGGTTCTTGTGGTTTAAACTCAATATTCTCAATTGTTGCTGCCCATGCCGGTGTCATTCCAACATACAGAGTATTGTATGACACTCAACACAGATCAGCAAAAAAACTGTGTAAGGAATAATATGTACGATATATGATATACTGTACTGTTGAATTTTTAATTCCAATCAGATCATCCAGTGGTTTAAAACTTACTCCAATGTACATTTTACCATGTCATCAGTTTACAGGGTGGACGAAAGAATTTACACAATTTACACAAACAACCCAATCAATGCAATTATGATGATGATGATGATGATGATGAGTAGTGGTAGTAGTAGTATTGACCATCCATCCATCCATTTTCCGCCACTTCAGGTCACGGGAGCAGAAGCTTGAGTCGGGAACAAGAGAATTCACTGTAACCAGGCACTTTTTCGAGCTCCTACAAGTGGGACATGCCCGAAACACATTCACCAGGGAAGATTCCTAATCAGATATCCGAGACATCTCATCTGGCTCCTCTCGGTGTGGAGGAGAAGTGCCTCGACTCTGGGCCCGTTCCAGCCCCACACGGCACGGACCCCCTTTGGACCCTCCCGTGGGTGGTGAGCCCATAAGAAGGGGGACCCGTGTTGCCTCTTCGGGCTGAGTCCAGCTGGGCCCCATTGGTGCAGGCCCGGTCATCTGGTCATCTGCTCGCCAATGAGCCCCACCTCCAGGCCAGGCTTCAGATGGGGGGCCCTTGTGACCCGCGTCTGGGCAAGCGAAACTCTGTTCTGTTTATTTTATTCATCATAAAGGGTCTTTGAGCCATGCTTTGTCTGGTCACTCTACAAGGACCTGTTTGCTATAAGTGACCTTGACAGAGACAGAGATCGAAACGACTTAGCCCGAGGATCATTGGGACACGCAACCCCCTCCATCACGGCTCATGGCGGAAATATGATATAAATTAACATTTCCTAAAAACAAATTATTGTTCTTTATTTCAAGCAAAGTATATGGCATATCAATCACATCATATAAATTATTGGTAGACATTTTTGAAATGGAAAAAAAAAACAAAGTAGGCTTGCGGGACCCTAAAAGTTATTCCAGATTCTATGGTCTCATCTTCCAAGCCTCCTACTTCATCTTACCCCAGACATGCTTAATCATGTTCATGTCGAGTGATGGCCAATTCTAGAGCACCGTGACCTTCATGGCTTTAAGGAATTCTGATGGGGAGTCTGTTGGACGACAAGGAACACCATCTTGTTGAAGAATGTGCCCTCTCATGTGGTTTGGAACGTCATGATCAGAAAAAAAGACTTTCTTCCTACTTGAGGTTGTTGATGGTGCCACCAACTCTGCATGCAGATGTCTCGTTTACCCAAAACTGGAAGTAAGCCCAAGCCATGATTTTCAACCACCAAATTTGATCGTTTCCTTTGTGATTCTTGGGTACGTGCAGGTTCCATCAGGTCTTCTGCTGTATTTGTGATGTTTGGGATACAGTTCAATAAATGATTCATCAGGAAAATCCATCTTTTGTCATGTTTCCACTGTCCAACATTCCTACAGGCTTTGACGAATTCAATTTATTGTTATTGTATTGTGTGTAATATTTGTTTAATGCTACTTTTTGGGCAATAACTTATCCATGGAGGAAGGAATACCACAAACTCTTGTTAATATAGAAGTTGTTCTGATATACTGTATGATGCAGATAAAGTCAAATTATGTGATTACTTGCATTGTTTCTAGACATGGCAAGATTATCTTTCAAAAAACAGTCACTGTGGCTTTCACCAAGCTTTGAACATCAAGACACATTTTAATTGTTTCAATTTTCACCCACTTATTAATGTAATCGCACCTGATGCAAAGTTAATAGCCATATTGAGTCACTGTGTCCATATTCAACGACTTCCATCAATGATGATGCATCACAGTAGTTGGCGCGACTTTCTTGCATGCTGTCTTGCACCCGGACAGAGCGCTGACAGAAACAAAGTCAGACAGACATATTTTGTAAAGGATTCCATTGCTCACACCACTTCACAGATTATTATTGGCTTTTACCAAACAAATGAATGTAAGCACGTGATCTACATATTTGCTACTCTGTGATAAATACTATATGAAAACCACAATTTAAAGAAAGAAAAAACAGTGCCATCGGGTCAAACATTTCTCTTAAATTGACTTTGACCAACAGACATTAAATCAGCTGAGTTGAACAGATTTCATTTCCATAACACTTGAGTGAGAAAAAACAGTGAGTGGGATGGACTGACTGGTACAGAGTCAAATTAGATGACTATTTTTTTGCCTTTTTTTTCTCTCATGAGTGACATGAGATTAATGAGCCCAACTCCGTCCAGCAGACACACTCCCACAGACACCACCATCCTTCTAAGTGTCAGATCTATCAATGTCACTTTACGTTTGTGTCGTTCAGATAAATAACAGCCCTTGCAAACACACTCAATCTCTTGATGTTTTTACTTTGTATTACACTTTGCTGACATCACTGTAGGAAAGGATCTTCTGAACACTCTGAGACATTACTTCACTCCATTTTGTAGCATGCTCAATGACCAAAAAGTGAGGTCCAGAGATTGTTATTGATTACAAAGCTAGGTTATCGAGTGCTTAACGCATCAGCCGCACAGTGCAGCGGTGCAGAGTTTGGTTGCAGCCCCCGACTTCCTGTGTCGGGCATGTTTTCCACATAACGGTCTGGATTGGCAGGTTACTCTAAATTGTCTCAAGGTGTGAGTGTGAGCGTGGAAGGTTGTTCATTTCTGTGCACTCTGCAATTGGCGAGCAATCAGTTCAGGGTGACCCGCTTATTCCTCAATAGGGCCGTGAGGGGTGCTGGGGCCTAGCCCAGCCGTATTCTGGCACCTAAATTGGTTGCCAGCCAATCACAGGGCACACAAAGAAGAACAACAGTCACTCTCACACGCAAACCTAGTGACAATTTGTAGTGTTAAATCTGCATGTTTTTGGAATGTAGGAGGAAACCGGAGGACCCGGAGAAAACCCACGTGGGCACGGGGAGAACATGCAAATTCCACACAGGAAGGCCGGAGTGGGACGCGAACCGGCGACCTCTGCGATGCAGGCGTGCTAACCACTCGACTACCGGGCCGCTCCCTTGTGAACTGTGCGCGGTTAAAGTGAATCAGAAAATGGATTTATGGATTTTTTTTTGCATTGCCATATGACAGACATCAAGTTCAGGGTGTAATCTTGAGATTCCATGCTATCAAGCAGAAAAAATACTTTCGTACTTTTGAGAAACTGTTCACAGCAATGATTTACATCGGTGGGTATGTGTATTCAATATCCTTATCATTATAACAACAAAAGAGCATTTCACTGAAATCAAACATTTCTCAGGTGTAAACTGGACCGAGGCAAATGAATGATGTCATCTCAAGTTTTTATCTTTCTAATTAATTCCATGTTTCTTATTGTGTGGGAAAAGTAAAGGCAAACTGAATCCATCTTGTTTGTAAGGAGAGCAAACCTTAGGAAATTGGGATTCATTGCAACTTGTTTTCTGCAAATTGTGATAGAGTAAACTGGTTCCAACAAAATTTGTATTTGACGAGCTGCTCTTTTCCTTTTGAAAACTTATGGCTCAAGACAGGAAATGTTAACTGCTGGTTTGATTACATCCACAACACCAAGCCTCCCTTGGGCCAAACAGACTGTGCTGTTACTTTCTCCAAATGGAATTTGATATTTAATGTACCGAGTCACGGGTTCCAAATGTGAGGCGAGTGTGACCTTCATTGACTGACAAAACCAAAAGTCCACTGCTAACCTCAAATGCCCTTGACTGGAATTTCTTTCAACACTGAGGCTTGACAGTCAAATTGCAAATGTTTACAACACTGTGATCATGCCGCAGCTATGAACAGATTGTTATTTCACCAATCATGTTTGAAGACTCAAATTGAATGAGGAGACATGTTGCTGTTGTGGTGGGCTCAGCGGACATAACCTTAAATCTACGTGTAACTGCAGTCCAACACAAATTCAATCAATTACTCTGCTACTTTGACGTCTTGAAACCGTAAACATCATCTGGTGTGATGTCATCATACAATTCGCATTGATTTGACAGGAATCTCACCCAGTATGTAGGGGCTTTTTGTGAGGACTATGAGTTGGCCCTTCTGTGACCGCTGATATATATTTGAGTGCTCATGTATGTGCTATTTATCAAAGATTTGTAAAAGTTCCCAAGTCTGACTGTGAAGTCTATTGGCTGTTTGTTTAGGGGTGCCCTATGATTGGCTTGCCATTCATCAAGGGTGTTCCCTGTCTGACGTTCAAAGTCAGCGGGATATAGCCCGGCTCACCCGGGACGCGGAGGACAAACAATATACAAAATGGATGGCTGATGATGGATGGACAGACAGTGTTAACACTGAACACACCATTTGATTAGCAAAAACCCTTTTACGGTCCTTCTTGTCTTGCTTCCAGCTGACATGTTAACATTTAAAAGACACCTTTGCTGACACACCACAGTACTTCCAAGCTGTGCAGAATTTATAACTAGAATTGTAGCACACATTGAATTTGAAAAGGACTCAATCATGACCTCACATACTTGGTGAATAAAACGTGGTCACGAAAAGATATTTAACCTTTTTTCATGCCTGCTCATTTGGACACACTAAATGGAACAGAGCTGTGCTGAAGTGGTCTGGTCTGAGGGGGCCGCCTAAATGGTGGTGGTCCTTTGTTAGGATGTTGCCGTCGACAGTGGGCAGGCAGAGGGCTTGAGATGCTTGGAGTGTTGGTTAAAATGAAGTAGGCAATCGAAAGTGTATATACAACTTTGTGACATTCAAAACCCCTGTAATAGTAAACCACACTATCTTTCAACTCCAATCTCACATTTAACAAGCATTACATCTTTAGTTTCACATGCAGTTGTTGTAAAACTGAAACAGGCTTTTTTTCTCTCCACGGGTTCTGGTTAATGTGGTTGATTGTATCTGTACACAGCTCATATAGTGTATGCCACTAAAATGTTGGGTTGACTTACTAATTGCTTGATAGTGAAAACAGTGAGGGCTATGGTGATTCATTCACGATCAGGTTTATGTCCATTTTTACTCTCCTAAAAATTAATGTGCTGCTATTGAACAGGAGTAAAATAACATTTTGTCATTGTTGTGTCACAGTTGTGTGCACTTATGACCATTGATCTTGGCTGAACAGCTAAACAGAGTTGATGTCGAAATGAAGTTAAAATGTATTATGATTTTAAGGTTCAGATTCAAGCCGTCTCCAATCATGATTATCCAAGTGTTTTTTTTTTCAAACAGTGGCAAGGTCACATTTTATATTTTGATCATTTAAATGAATAAGAATGTGTTATTCATGGATGATGTTTAAATGCTGTGGGCTTGTCACAATATCAATACATTATCTCATTCTAATTGAAGCAAGGAGTTCAGGAAAAATAACACATTGCGAGAAAGCAAACAATTAATGATAAGTTAAAAAATTATGAGTTTGTGACCTAGTTATCGGTGCTGACCAAAACAAAGGTAGAAGTAAAACTGTGAGTGTGAATGTGTGTTACTCTTTCTCTCTCTATCTATCTATCTATCTATCTATCTATCTATCTATCTATCTATCTATCTATCTATCTATCTATCTATCTATCTATCTATCTATCTATCTATCTATCTATCTATCTATCTATCTATCTATCTATCTATCTATCTATCTCTCTCTCTCTCTCTCTCTCTCTCTCTCTCTCTCTCTCTCTCTCTCTCTCTCTCTCTCTCTCTCTCTCTCTCTCTCTCTCCCCCCCTATCTCTCTATCTCTATCTCTCTATATCTCTATCTCTCTCTCTATCTCTCTCTATATATATATATCTATCTCTCTAGCTCTCTCTCTCTCTTTCTCTACCTCTCTCTCTATCTATCCCTCTCTCTATCTCTATCTCTCTATCTCGCTCTCTATTTCTCTATCTCTATCTATTTCTCTATCTCTCTATCTCTCTCTCTATCTCTCTCTATATCTCTATCTATCTATCTATCTATCTATCTATCTATCTATCTATCTATCTATCTATCTATCTATCTATCTATCTATCTATCTGTCTATCTATGTCTATCTGTCTATCTAACTTTCTATCTGTCTATCTAGTCTATCTGTCTGACTCTATCTCTCTCTCTCTCTATCTCTCTTTATCTCTATCTCTCTCTATCTCTCTCTATCTCTCTCTTTCTCTATCTCTAAATCTATCTCTCTATCTCTACCTCTTCCCTCTCAATCTCTCTACCTCTCTCTATCTCTACCTCTACCCTCTCTATCTCTCTACCTCTAAATCTCTATCTCTCTATCTCTCTATCTCACTCTCTATCTCTATTTATCTCTATCTCTATTTCTATCTCTCTCTCTCTATCTCTATCTCTCTCTCTTTATCTCTCTCTCTTTATCTCTATCTCTCTCTCTATCTCTCTCTTTCTCTATCTCTTTCTTTTTCTATCTCTAAATCTATCTCCCTATCTCTGTCTATCTCTATTTCTACCTCGACCTCTACCCTCTCTATCTCTCTACCTCTCTCTATCTCTACCTCTACCTCTACCTCTAAATCTCTATCTATCTCTATTTATCTATATCTCTATTTCTATCTATCTCTCTCTCTCTCTCTCTCTCTCTCTCTCTCTATCTCTATCTCTGTCTCTATCTCTACCTACCTCTCTACCTACCTCTCGATCTCTCTATCTCTCTACCTCTATTTCTACCTCTACCCTCTCTCTCTACCTCTCTCTATCTCTACCTCTACCTCTCTATCTCTAGATCTCTATCCCTAGATCTCTATCTCTAGATCTCTCTCTCTATCTCTCTCTCTATCTGCCTTTCTCTCTCTATCTATCTTTACATCTCTCTCTATAGCTCTCTCACTACTGACGATGGCACACTACAGACGATGTGTGTCATCTACGATGTCCCAAATTCACAACCTCCCATCCCTGAGGCACAGCTCCCACACCACTTTCAACATCAAGGCTAATCTCATGTGAGGACCATCCATTGGCACAAATGGACAGAATAACATCACGTCCAGTGTTTCATGATTCTTCTCTATGTCTGGCCTGCAATTGCCCGATAACCAGGCTGTCCACTGCCTTGAGCCTCATAATCAACAACTCATGACTCAAGAGTCCATTGGCAACACAGCCGTCATCAGCCGAAATAAGTAGGAATTTTGTGTTGCCAAAGGACTCTGGCAATTATTTCAAACCGATAAACACGTTAAGGCAAAAATTAGTGCATCCAAAAGATAGGCTAAGTAATGTAGTTTATTCAATATCATTGTAAGAATGAAAATTGTAAAGAGCAGTACATTGGAGAGACTCAACAAATTCTAAAAAAAAAAAGACTTTATCAACATCGCAGGGATAATACAAGTGGGCCTCAAACGGCAGTACATTTGCACCTAAAAGCTAGCAACCACTCATTTGACGACAATGAGGTTAAAATCTTAGCGAAAGAACATAGATGGTTTGAAAGGGGTTTAAAAGAAGCGATTCTTATAAAACAACAAAATCCTTCATTAAACCGGTCTGGTGGGGTGAGGTTCAATTTGGATCCTTCATACAATAGCCTGCTTAGGCAAAACAGGTTAGACAACATTCGTAATGCTGATGAGTTGATACCGGAGGGAGTGGGGCAAACAAGCCAGTCGTTAGTCAAGAATGTAGGAACAATCAGAGGGGCCACAGGGAGTGCTCCTCTGCTCCCCCCAACCTGAGAGTAGGGACCTATCATAGCTGTGTCCGGCGCCGCCATGTCTGGACATTAGGGATATATAAATAGGGCCGATACGACCAGCAAGACTTTAGTTCGCTGACGAAGCCTCTTGGATAGGAGGCAAAACGTCCGACACCTTCAAAAAAGTACAGATGACGGCTGAAGAAACCTTCTCATCGAAAGAATGAAATAGTTTGACCCAGCATCGCCCAGCAATGTGAGCGAGGTTCAGTGAGAGGTGGAAATTTAAACTCTTTCTTACACTGAAAACAAATTTAAAAACTTTTTATCAAGATCGCTGGATAGATATAAACTCCAGATAAATGGTCTGAGATATTTTAAAAAGTACTGCAGCACAGAGGTCTATTGGCAACTGCCATTTCTGGCAGATTAAGCAGTTTAATAGAAAGCCGGTGAGATTGTTTCGCTTTATGTTGAGTTTGGGTCTGAGGTCCTTTGGTGTGCACAAAATTTGCTGACTAATCATGCTGATTTCATTTGTCTAGATTCAGCAAACCGATTCTCCAACCGCTGTGGTAACGTTATCTTCCACTGGTCTGTAACGTGATAAGCATCAAATAGATGCAACACAAAGCTGGCCCTTTGTTGTTTTGAGTCCTTCCTACAATGATTAAATTATGTTCATAAATGTTACTGGCATTCAAGAAAAATGACTTGTGCTTAATAATAGTCATTGCTGATTTGATCTAAACTATTCTTTACATTGTTCAAAATATTATGTTGCAGTGTTTTTATTTTTAATGGACCTGAAACTAAATAATGGTATGATGCATAAGGAAAAGGACAATGAACAAGTAACAAAAAATAAACATTTAACATTAGGTTGTCAAGTACAAACATTTGGGTTCCAAAATTCTGGCTTATTTTATTATTTATTATTGGCTTACTTCCTCATGTCCTATATTTCCTGTTTCAATTTCACTCTCCCGAAATGACATTGACTTAAGAGCTTTAAAAAAAACAAACGTTAAATGACAGAGTACCATCATTTGCATTTCATGTCAATCATCTACAATTTGTTTAAAATGTAAAAAAAATCCAGATTATCATAAACCCAAATGAAATGTCATTCCTATATTTCCGTGCACATGTGTGTGTGTGTGTGTTCATTTTCTGTATATGTTTATGTGCAAATCCTAATTCATATCTTCTTCTTTTCCTTTCGCTTTTCCCCTCAGGGGTCGCCACAGCGAATCAATGTCCTAAATCTATCCAGGTTTTGTGCATCCTCTTCTCTCACACCAGCTACTTTCATGTCCTCTTTGACCACATCCATAAACCTCCTCTTCGGTCTTACTCTTGGTCTCCTGCCTGGCAGTTCAAGGCTCAGCATCCTTCTCCCTGTATAGTCACTCTCTCTCCTCTGGATATGTCCAAACCATCTCAGTCTGGCCTATCTGACTTTCTCTGAAAAGCCTCTAACATGAGTTGTCCCTCTAATGTACTCATTCCTGATCCTATCCAACCTGGTCACTCCCAAAGAAAACCGTAACATTTTCAGTTCTGCTACCTCCAGCTCTGCTTCCTGTCTTTTCTTCAGTGGCACTGTCTCCAGTCCAAACATCATGGCTGGTCTCACCACTGTTTTATACACTTTTCCTTTCATCCTAGCTGAAACCCATCTATCACACATCACACTTGATATTTTTCTCCAGCCGCTCCAGCCTGCCTGGACACGCTTCTTCACCTCTTTTCCACACTCTCCATTGCTCTGGACAGTTGACCCCAAGTACTTCAAATCCCCCACCTTCTTTATCTCTTCTACCTTTAGCATCACTCTTGCACTTGGATCCGTCTCATTCACACACATATATTCCGTCTTGCTGCGACTGATCTTGATTCCTCTCCTTCCAGGGCATATCTCCACATCTCTAGTTTCTCCGCCACCTGTTCCCTGTTCTCGCTACAGATCACAATGTCATCTGCAAACATCATGGTCCAAGGAGATTCTTGTCTAACATCGTCTGTCAGCCTGTCCATCACCATAGCAGACAAGAAGGGGCTCAGAGCTGCCCCCTGGTGGAGTCCCACCTTCTCCTTGAATTCCTCAGTCATACCGACAGCACACCTCACAACTGTCTTACAGTCATGATACATGTCTTGCACCGCTCTGACATACTTTTCCATCACTCCAGACTTCCTCATGCAATGCCACAGCTCTTCTCTGGGCACCCTGTCATACGCTTTCTCTAGATCTACAAAGTCACAATGCAATTCCTTCTGACCTTCTCTGTACTTCTCTATCTGCATTCTTAAAGCAAACACTGCATCTGTCGTACTCTTTTTTGGCATGAAGCCATACTGCTGCTCACAAATGTTCACTTCTGCTCTTAGTCTAGCTTCAACTACTCTTTCCTAGAGTTTCATTGTATGGCTCATCAACTGTATTCCTCTGTAATTAGTACAACTCTGCACATCTCCTTTGTTCTTAAAAATGAGCACGAGTACACTTCGTCTCCATCGTTCAGGCATCTGTTCACCATCTTAGATCTTGTTGAATAACCCTGTCAGGAACACCACCGCCAACTCTCCAAGACACTTCCATACCTCGATTGGTAAATCATCAGGCCCAAGTGCCTTTCCCCCCTTCATCCTCATCAGCACCCTCCTCACTTCATCCTTGCTAATGCTTGCAACGTCTTGGTCCACAACAGTCACGTCTTCTACTCTTTGTTCCTTCTCATTTTCCTCATTCATCAATTCTTCAAAGTACTCTTTCCATCTTGCCTCACACTACTGGCACCTGTTAATATATTGCCATCTCTATCCTTAATTACCCGAACCTGCTGCAGGTCCTTACCATCTTTGTCTCTCTGTCTCGCCAGCCTGTAAAGATCAGTCTCACCTTCCTTGCTGTCCAGCCGAGCATACAAGTCACCATAGGTCTCTTGTTTGGCCTTCGCCACCTTTACTTTAACCGTGCGCTGCATCTCCTTGTACTGCTGTCTACTCTCGTCCGTCCTCTCAATGTCCCACTTCTTCTTTGCTAACCTCTTTCTCTGTATACACTCCTGCACCTTATCTACCTTTCTTCCACTCGATACACCAAGTACTTTTCGACCTGTGTCTCTGATTATGTTCGCTGTAGTTTGCCAGTCTCCTTTTTCAACTTCCACCATTTTGTCCTCACTTCAGCCTTTGGTTTCTTCATCTTCCTCACTGCCAGCGTCATCCTACACACCACCAACCTATGCTGTCTGGCTACACTCTCACCAACCACTACTTTGCAGTCACTGATTTCCTTTAGATGGCGCCGTTGACACAAAATGTAGTCTACCTGTGTACTTCTGCCTCCACTCTTATAGGTCACGCTATGTTCCTGTCTCTTCTGAAAGAAAGTATTCACAATAGCCATTTCCATTCTCTTAGCAAAGTCAACCACCATCTGTCCTTCAGCGTTCCTCACCTGGAGTCCAAACCTGCCCATCACCTCCTCATCATCTTTGTTTCCTGCGCCAACATGCCCATTGAAGTCTACACCAATTACAACCCTTTCACTTCTCTGAATGTTCTGTATGACTTCATCAAAGTGCAACCAAAATTTCTCCTTCTCCGCCCGCTCACATCCTACTTGTGGGGGATACCCACAAACAACATTGAACATCAACATCTGATACTCTTTTTACTTCTGAGACATTCCTAACAAACTCATCTTTTAAGATAACCCCAACTCCATTTCTCTTTCTGTCTTCACCATGATAGAACAACTTAAACCCTGACCCTAAGCTTCTAGCCTTGCTCCCTTTCCACCTGGTCTCTTGGACACACAGTATGTCCACCTTCCTTCTCTGCATCATGTCAACCAGCTCTCTACCTTTACCTGTCATTGTTCCTAAATTCAGAGTTCCTACTCTTAGTTCTATACTCTTGGCGTTCCATTTCTCTCTTTTCCTCTGAGCACACCTCCCTCCTCTCCTTCTTCGACCAACAGTAGTCCGTTTTCCACTGGCACCCTGAAGGTCAACAGTACCAATGGAGGCCGTTGTTAACCCGGGCCTCGACCGATCCGGTATGGGATTCATAGGTTTGATTCGCATATTTGTTTTGGCAAACAAATTTATGTCTGATGCCCTTCCTGACACAACCGTCTGTATTTATCCGGGCTTGGGACCGGCACAATAAGACACTGGCTTGTGCCCCGTTGTGGCTACATTGCAAATCCTAATTTATATATGGGTCCTAATTGCGCTCTGGGAACTTTACGTTAAAAAATCATTTTCCTTAGTTATGTGATGTCTGAGTCCAAGGTTTGACTATACTTTTTGTCCTCAACACAGCTTACACTTCAAGTGTTTTCTAATGGGTTAACCTTTTCAGGGACAGCTGTTACGAGACTGGACAGCTTATCATATTATCAGGCTACAGGGTGCATGGAAGGGTACAGATTATTATTTTAATGCCTTCACAATCTCCCTGTATGGAATATTTTGTAAAATATACTGTAATTGTGTTTCTTTTAAGGGCTCCACTCTTGCTCATCACACTTACTGCCCGAATGGGAAATGAACATCAGATGAGAACCGATTTAGGAATGAATGTGGGGCTTTCTCAAATGAGGACTTGCTGGGGTCCAACTCATGGACCTATAAAGTACAATGCAGAGGCTCATAATATCGACCGGCTCTTGGCAGATGATTCTGGGTTATTGGTGACAGTAGCGCTTTCATTGTGTAGCGAGTCACAATTGCTAAGGATCATCTTTCCAACAGCCATGAGACTCAATTAAACATGTGCATGTTTGTTTGTGTAGTTTTGAAAGCAGGAGGTGAAGCCAATTCCCCAAAACGATGATGGCATTCCTGCACTCCAGGAGACTGATTTCTGATTAGGCCCAGGGCAAAATAAATGGAAAAACGTTGGAAGGATATGCAGGCTTGAGCTGGTGGATATTGGCAGAAAAAATATTCTTTATAGCTTCAAGACGACAATTCCATTCTCCAACGACTATCAGATGACCTATAAATGTGTGCTATTTGGAATTATTCAATCCTGAGCCAACTCCTGACTGTTGTATTGTCTTGACTATTTTAAATTTTACAACTCCTACTTACCTCCATCTCTTTCTCTTACTGGCCACCGCATCTCCACAACTGACCAAAACACGCACCGGTAACTACCGTAAATTCCGGACTATACGCCACTACTTTTTCCCCAAAATTTCAACCCTGCGCCTATTTCAGTGATGCTGCCAATTTATGTAATTTTTCTAACAGCCGCCAGTGGCGCTCGAGTCGATAAGGTAAGATTAAGACCAGTGGAATACAGTGAGACCTCAGCTTATGAACATTTCGTCTTACGAACGTCAAATTTATGAAAAGAGCACCAAAGCACACGACCTTCGGATCTGGCGGAGTGATCTTCGGCGGAAGCACACGACCGAACAGCGCTCCAGCCGGGCCAACTTTCCACAACCCCTCTCATTGAATTCTCACGTCGATCGCCTCCCTTTTGCTGATAATTTTACGATTATGGACCGAAAAAAAACCACCACAGGCTCCTGTTCAGCCCAAGAAGACATAAAATAAAATCACTGTTGCTAAGATGAAGGAGATAATTGAAAAACACGAACGAGGTGTGCGTTTGTGTGATTTAGTGGCCGAGCATGGCTATGCTAAGTCAACCATTGCTACCATTCTCCGGAACACAGAAGCCATCAAAGGTGCGTCTGTTGCAGAAGGTTTTTCCGTGCTCTCAAAGCGACGGTCTCGGGCAATCGAATAAGTTGAAAAACTGTTAATTTGGATTGACGAAAAACAGCTATCCGGCGACAGCGTGAGTAAAGCGAGAAAGCACGGCTAATTTATGCCGATATCGCCATGCGCCAATCTGGAAGTTCGGCGCTTATTGAGGATTTTAAAGCCAGCAATGGATGGTTCGAGAACATCTGAGGGCGAGGAGGAGGAGATGGCTGCAGCATCAAGTGAGCTCATCAAGGCAATGTTGCCAAAGTGTAATGATGTGCAGGCTTTTACCAAACAGTTCCATCCAGAAAAGACTGTGGTTATGACAATCATCAACATGATGAACGATAATGTTTTAGCCTCAGCTTCGTAAGACCTTACAAGTCAGAAAGCAACAGGTGTCAATTAAGAGGTTAAAATCAGGAAAAATGATGAGGAGTCTCCAAAGAAGCAAAGAAGAGAGGCCACACCAGAGGTTAAGTTACCAACAGTCCTTATGGAAGGTGACTCTCCTTCCATACGCCATCAACAACCATCAAAAAGGTAAATAAAACTTTATTTTACAGCACAGTTTATTTCTTTAATTACAGTCCTCATGTAATGTGCCTCTCTTTCCAAACAGCAATCCCCTCTGACCTTCCACCTCCAACACCATTCCATCAAGCCATCAATGTCCATCATAAATGTAAATAAAACGACTTTATTTTATCGCACAGTTTATTTCTTTAATTACAGTCCTTGTGGAATGTGACTCTCTTTCCAAACAGCAATTCCCTTTCACCTCGGACCTCCAACACCATTCCATCAAGCCATCAATGACCATCACAAATGTAAATAAAGTGACTTTATTATACAGTGCAATGTATTTCTTTCATTACAATACAATAACACATTTATTATACATAGAATAAGGTATGTTGTGGATAGTTTTAAGGCTTATTTACTTGAAAAGTATATTTTATGGAAACCCGGGAACGGATTATTCCCATTCTAATGGTTTCCTATGGGCAATTATTTTTTTTGATACACACTTTTTGGCTTACACACTCTGTCTGGGAACCAATTAAGTTCGTAAGCTGAGGTCTCACGTTATCTGTGTCGACGAAGACTGCAACTTCTCGTCTTGTGAATAAATTAAACTAGCATGAACATACCCTCATCATGGAAAATACAAAAAGAAAAGCATATGACGCAGCTTTCAAACTAAAAGCATTCGAGCTTTCCGATAAAGAAGCAAACGGAGCTGCTGCATGTAAACTTGGCATTGTAGCTGTTGAGGAAGGAGCTCACACGACTGAACATAGACACATATTTATTCCAACGGCTAACAAGTGGATCTGATCTCACATAGAAAATGCAGTGAAATATCCTGAACATAAACACACACCCTCCTGCGCACATGCCTGGTCCTAGTGCACACAGCCCCCCAGAACACCCAAAAGGAAAGTAAAGGTGAAAACTTTGCTGGGGGCTTGACCAGCCTGCCACAACGACTACACTGTCCTTCATTCGGTGGTGCAGGTGAAGTTATTCTGGCAGGCAACCCGTGTGAGACCTGAGTGGGGGAAGGACACTAAACCCTTGCATGCTGCAGTGAGGCTTGAGGTTTCGGAGGGCGTCCGCGACGTTGAACCTGGGCTGGCAAAATGTCCTCGGCCGCAACTAAATGAGCCAGTTTGAGTCTGTCTAATGAGATGCCCTCCCTTCGCCCACCCATATCGAGCACAAAACGTTTTTCACCGTGTTCGAGCACTCTAAACGGGCCATTGTACGGTGTCTGAAGGGCTGAGCGGTGGGCATCGTGGCGCACGAAGACAAACCGGGCTGACCTAAGAGCAGATGGAACAAATACTTTGGGGACACAATGGTGGAATGGTGCTGAAGTTTGGGATCTCCTGGCAAAAAGGGGAAAGAAGGTGCACCTGAAGCTTGAGGCAGAAATTCACCAGGAACGCGGAGTGGCTGATCGAGCACGAACTCTGAAGTCAGGGGCTCTCCTGGCAAAAAGGGGAAAGAAGGTCCACCCGAAGCTTCAGTCAGAAATTCACCAGGAACGCGGAGTGGCTGACCGAGCACTAACTCTGCCGTAGCGGCGTTAAGGTCTTCTTTTGAGGCCGAACGTAACCCAGGACCCACGGAATTTGGTCGACCTGCACACCAGTGACGTGCGGTGAGGTTCATGGCTGGTGAGTCAGTTTACAAACATATGAACTCTACAGAGTAGCTTATTCACCATTTGATAGGCAACAGTTAACGTGTTTTGTTTAAAATGTCATGTCAGCATTCTTTATATATACATTTCTTTATATATGTAGCATAGAAAAGCTGAATTAAAAAATGTTAGCGTGTTACCTTTACTTATAAATGGAGTCCATGTGCCGCTCCTTCTGAAGAAAGGCATCAATAGCTTCTTTGTAGACGCCTTCCTTATCTTTCTTCAGTCAGCCAGTGAAGAAAGTCATCCTTGATCAGTCCTGTTCCGACTGTATGTTTTCAGTCTTTTCAGTGCTGAAAATGACCGCTCCACTGATGCTCTAGTCGCTGGAACTGTGAGCACGAGCTGGAGCAACTTTGTCGCCTCAGGAATAGTTTCAATTCACACAGTTTTGATAGAAATGACATAAAATTAACACTGTAGTACAGTGTTTATAATGTACAGTGACTGTACATTATATACACCAGCTAAACCGTATAAATGTAGTTAATATACTAAAAGTGTTTGAACACTTTACGAGCAATATGCAGAGGGACAGCAATGCAGTCTCACTGCAGAGCAAGCCAGCACAGACAAACAAACGGAGGTGGCCACAGGAGATCGCCATTTTGTGCCTCTTTTTGTTGTGTGAGAGATCTCCCTCCAATGTTGCCTCAAAAATAAAAATAAAATAAATTATTTAATCGATTGCAAACATGTATGCTTTCCTCTTCAGGACTATTTGAATCATATTCATAACTGGATGTGTAACAAGAAAGCATATTCTCCGAATCTGAAGCCATTGTTTTGATTCACTAGCAATGCAAGACGTCTTGGCGTGCCGTCACGAACTGGGGGCGGGACTTTCTGAAAATGCCCAATTCGCAGCTCTATTTTTTGCAGATTTTGGACACTTTAAGTCATTTTTATTGGTGTTAGCATTTGACTAAAAATATACTGCATGTTTTGGGTATTTTAGATGCTATAAAACGTTTCTGGTGTCAGTTAAAAAAACAACAACAAGTGACGTCGGTTGTCCTTTAAGATTTTTTTTCCCCATACAGTGAGACCTCGTTTTACGAACACCTTGCCTGACGAAATTTTCAGTTTACGAACATCAAATTTATGAAAATTAAACCTTGAAATACGCCCTACTTTTCGCAATACACACACCACAGCTGGCGGAGAGATCTTCGGATCTGGCTGATTGATCTTCGGATCTTCGGCGGAAGCACACGACCGAACAGTGCTCCAGCGCCGGAGCTTTCCAGATAATTTTACTCTTATGGGACCAAAAAAACCCCACCACATGATGAACGATAATATGATGCCTCAGCTTCGTAAGACCTTACAAGTCAGAAAGCAACAGTTGTCAATGAAGAGGTTTTAAATCGGCAAAAATGATGAGTAGTCCCCAAAGAAGCAAAGAAGAGAAGCCACACCAGAGGTTGACTTACCAACAGTCCATGTGGAAGGTGACTCTCCTTCCATAAGCCATCCACGACCATCACAAAGGCAAATACAACTTTATTTTACAGTACAGTTTATTTTTTTAATGACAGTCCTCATGTAATGTGCCTCTGTTTCCAAACAGCAATTCCCTCTGACCTCCAACGCCATTCCATCAAGCCATCAATGACCACCACAAATGTAAATAAAGTGACTATCATACAGTGCAGTGTATTTCTTTCATTACAATACAATAGCACATTTATTATACATATAATAAGGTAAATTGTGTGTAGTTTTAAGGCTTATTTAGTTGAAAATTATATTTTATGGAAACCTGGGAACGGATTATTCTCAATTTAATGGTTTCCTATGGGAATTTTTTGGGGAAACACACTTTTCGCCTTACACCCTCTGTCTGGGAACCAATTAAGTTCGTAAGCCAAGGTCTCACTGTACATTTATTCTTTTTCATAATAGTTTTTGTTAAAAAAACAGCAAGGGTTGAGTTTTGCTTTTGTGGTATATGGTTTGCAAGGGTTGCTTTTGTGGTATATGACTCATTCGCCTTATAAAGCATCTACTTATATTTCTCAGTCACATGTGCAGTGTTTGCCGGGGGACTACACTTTGCGAGGGAGTTCTATTCAACCCCAGTGATCACAATTAATTTTTTGTCTAAGTTGGACTGTGTTGCACTGTTGATGAAAAGGTTTCTTCAGCCGTCATCTGTATTTCTTTGAAGGTGTCAGACGTTTTGCTTCTTATCCAAGAAACTTCGTCAGCAAACTAAAGTCTTACTGGTAGTTTAGGCCCGATATATATATCCCTACTGTCCAGATATGGCGGTGCCGGACTCTGCTATGATAGGTCCTTGCTCTCAGGTTGGGGGGAGCAGAGGACTACTCCCTGCAACTCCACTGATTGTTCCTATTGTTCTGACTAACGACTGGCCTGATTGCCCCACTTCGACCGAAAATCACTTCTTTTACTCCCCTTTCAAACCATCTATGTTCTTTCGCTAAAATTTTAACCTCATTGTCGTCAAATGAGTGGTTGCTTGCTTTTAGGTGCATATGTACTGCTGATTGAAGCCCACTAGTATTATCCCTGCGAAGTTGATAAAGTCTTTTTTTGAGAATGTGTTTAGTTTCCCCAATGTACAGCTCTTTACAATTTTCATTCTTACAATGTACTGAATAAATTACATTAATTTGTTTTTCATTTGGCAGCCTATCTTTTGGATGCACTAATGTTTGCCTTAAAATGTTTATTGGTTTGAAATAAGTAGGAATTTTGTGTTGCCAAAGGATTCTTTTTTCAGAAACTCCTGCAATGTAAGGTACTGCTGTACTGTAAGGTAATTGTTGAGGCAATCTCTTTCATCTGCTCTTGGCTTTTAAAAACAATTACAATGTACTCAAATAAGTCGTCTGCAATTGGTAGTCAACTACTCTAAAGTATCTCACGTCGACAGCCTGAAGACAGCTGAGATAGGTTCCACCACACCCCGTGACCTTTGTGTGGGTAAGCAGATCCGAAAATGATTGATGCATGGATGAATAATAACTGGTCTGGGAAACAATTGTTCCACCACTGCCCATGCTTCATGGGCAAACTGTGCCTCGTCATTGAGTACCCAGCCATTATAACTGCCTTGTACTATTGTCTTTAAAATCCCAAATATATGACGTAGTTTAATTCCCCACCATGTGCTGGAGTGCCTGGAGACCCATCTAAAGCTCAGTTATATTTTGTTATTCCTGTAGCTTTGACTTTAATATCCTGCTTTCAACACTTTCAAATTTATGGAAGAGCCATTTGAACATCCATGAGAGGTTTATGAACCCCAGCAAAATGTTATTCTGTTCAGTCTTCCAAATGGTCAAACCACAAGGCCCCCAGTTGTGGCAGTAACATTCAGTATTGACCTGTCTCTCTGCTGTGGCCTGCTCCCATGGCTTCCAGACAAAACTTGGAAGACAAGCCTCCAACACAAACCTTTGCTCCTATGGGAGCGGAACCTCTGCCAAGTACTTTTTATTCCTCAACTATCGAGCAAATATGGATATGGCCCATTGTCTTTTATTGTTTTGGGCCGTTTGAACTCTTGCCTTGAACACAGCATCTCACGTTTTAACCATAAATGAACTGAGGTCAGGTTGTTTTTGGCAATCTGTGTGGTCTTTGCTCTTCTGTTTGTCCAAAATCAAGTGAACACACATCTCGATGACCATACTAACTATCCCTGGAACCTGTGCCATTTAAACACTGAAAAGGGAGTGGAGAGACCCGGTGTCGACTTGGCCCCACATTGCAGATTTGCAAGGTTTGATTAGGGCTCCCTGTTTGGTGTTTACACTAACTGTTCTCCCCACGACTGCATGAGTCTTTTTTTCTGGGTCCTCTGGTTTCCTCAAATATTACCAAAACAAGCAAGGCAGGCTAATTGAACATGGATGGACGGACATGCAGGCAGGTAAGTAGACACAGACAGACAGACAGACAGACAGACAGACAGAGGCTCAGAACCACAACTCTAAAACGATGTCGCACACTAACTGCAAGTATGCATGGGAACTCTCATGGCCCTTTGTGACAAGTAAATTGCAAATTTATAAATTTGTAAATTTATAAATGTATTGATTATAAAATTGAAATAACAGAATTAACTGTGGATGTAACAGGCTGTAACACATATTAATTTTGCCACACCTTTGTTTTGGTTTCTTTTCGTTCAGGTAACGTCACTGGACTCTTGTGATACTCTGTTCAATACATTGTGCAGCCATCCAGACAGGGGGTGGGATTTAATGTTCAAGAGACCACACCTCTGTGTGTGGCCTACTGTAAGACAATTCATTTTGTAGCCTCAACTATGAATGCTATCAAATAATATTTTGGTGTCTTTGCCACCCCTTTTTAGTGTAATGGTCTAGCCTCCAGAGAATGTGAGACTATCAAATTATTAACACACATAAAAACAACGAGAAAGTGATAAATTATGTCAGGGAGGAACTCAATTTACCTCACCTTCTTTTCAATACAACTCTGATACAGTACTTTACACAGTGAACATTAGCATTAGCACCCCAACTTGACCACATAAACACACATGTTCAGTCTTCTTTTCTCTTCCATTTATTTCATGTTCGGCACTGATGATTGTAGCTGTGGTTTCTCTCATATTCGTGGAATTTTATAATGTCTTCCTATTGGCCGGTTTGTTGTCTTCCCTTAAAGCAGCGGGGGTAAGGAGACAGACTGTGAGACAGTTTCTTCAAAAAAATCGGATTGCGGCCTTTTGACAGCAAGACTTCCATCTTTGTTAATTCCTCACTATGAAATACAAGCTTTGATTATTTTTGAGTTATGATATATCACGGCTATTGTACAACACATGCCAAAAAAGGTGTTAAGGAAGGGTGTTGAGAGAAGAAGAAATACAAACACATTCTGTTCATATGGCAACAGAAACAAGAAAAAGAAAGCTCACACCAAGATATACAGTACCAGATTCTTGTTTCGTATAAAACTATGGATAGTCAAGAGAAAAAGTATCAACAGTCTCTGTGGAACAACAGCAAACCTTCAGACATGAACTGCCCCCAGAAGCAACATGCCTTATCACGGAATGAAGCGGTGTCAAGAACAAACACCGTCAAGGTCACAATGCCAGAGTCCACCCAAGAACATCACAATGAGAAGTGAAAAATGTTTAAACAGATGGTTTTTATACCAGTTTTTGGGTGTGAAGTTGATGACTGCTCCGCTGCATTAATGCAACACACTGCGAGGTTTAAGGAACTCAATTTCATCTGTCCCAAATTACTCACTATTTGCGCTTCAGCATCATTTCACATGACTCAAGGGCGAAACTGCCAGGGGAGTCATCATCCATCCCTTTGCCCTTCAATGGATAAAATTAGTGGCTTTCAATATCCTCTGAAGGTGTATTAAAAGGAGACTTCAACACCATCGTAACATAAATTTACTTATGAGGCTCAGGCTAGG
Organism: Hippocampus bargibanti; assembly: GCF_051943395.1. NCBI lineage: Eukaryota > Metazoa > Chordata > Actinopteri > Syngnathiformes > Syngnathidae > Hippocampus > Hippocampus bargibanti. Next base: position 3,687,116 of record NC_142739.1, on the reverse strand, counting down.
GAAAGCAAAAGAGCGATACATATCCCAGGAGCACTAGTTTTGGAAACACTGACAGCTGGGACGATTTAGTACATTCTGAAAATTTGTTGTGAAGCTTTCTGAAACAAGATGTGTGGCGTTAACAATGCGTTGAAACTTGCTATTGCTGGGAAAGTGGTTTTAAGCAACAAATAAATGACCAACAGATTGTGTTAAAAAAAATGCAACCGAGGTGGGCCGATTTGCCAGAATCCGATCTGTTAAAGAAATGAGCTTGCTGTCTCTCTTTTTTTTCTCATTAAACACCCGCTTACACACAAACACATGACTCTATGTCACATCTAATGACAAAAGTGATGCACCATCAATGATTATAAGAGTCCACGGTTGACTGCCTTTGTCTCGCGTACCCTCCCCTGATTTCAATAATAAAATGGTGTGTTTCCAGACAGTAACACTGCATTCTCTAAATGTACTGCTGAATAAGTTCACCCACATGCACGTTTCAAAAAAGGAAAGAAAAAAGAGTAAGCATAATTTTATGACAATAAATTTACAATAAATCATGTCTTGCAGTTGTGTACTTTTTTGCCTACATTGATCCTCACTCACTTTCCTGTGTCAGTCACATGTCTTCATGAAATGTACGTTCTTTGGTTAGAGTAACACTGAGATGTGGGCTTTCCTATTAAATGTCATCTAGACCACAATCTTCTGTGTGGCAAATGTCTGGTTGGAAGAATTGTCGTAACTTGAAAATACTCAAGACAGGCATTGTCACGGTTTGCCAGGTGGTGATGGTGGTGGATACCAAAAAAAGTAGGCAGGAGGCAGCAGTATTTGACAAATTGTATTAAAATAAAGTCCGCAGGAACAAAATCTAAAACATCAAAGTCAAGATGAAATAAGCCTGACAGGGTGAAGCAAACATACAATGATCCGACAATGAATGGTCATGCCGGTGGTCCTTTTAACTGCCACTGATTGGAACGACCAACACCTGTGCAGCTGAGAGTGCGGCCGACAGCGCCACCAGTGGGTCTTCAACCAGAACGTGAGAGTCTGCCACTGATTGGAACGACCAACACCTGTGCAGGTGCAGGCGGCGCCGACAGCGCCACCCGTTGGTCGCCAACCAAGAACGTGACAGGCATGTCATGAAATGATTTATGGGCAATGGGGAGATGCCATGGTAAAAATCACAAACTTCAGACATCAGGTCAACAACTAATATTAAAAATAAATAAATAAATAAATAAATAAATACAGTGGCTTGTCTTACGAACCCCTTGCCTTACGAACTTTTCGGTTTACGAACGTTACATTTATGAAAATTTTACCTTGGCATACAAACTATTTTTTCGGGATACACACAGAGCTGCCACAATGAGTGATGTGTCGTTTACGAACGAGCCTGTTCTCCTAACAAGAAAATGGTGGCCAATGTTTTGTCCTCTATTCCCCACCCCCAGTCTTCGGTTAAAGCCACGTGATTGGTCAAGAACGCAGCAGTGGGGGATCGGGTTACAGACAGAAAGAGAGTGAGGCCGTTCTCCAAAAAGCAAAATGGCGTCTTCGGTTAAAGTCATGTGATTGGTCAAGAACCCAACAGTGGGGGGGGGTTAAACATTAAAGAGACAGGCAGGCAAACAGAGAGTGAGAGAAAACACACACACACACAAAAGGGAGATGACGGTTTTAAACCAAATAACAAAAGTGAAAAATAAGAGAAAAAAAAAACAAAAAAAGGTAAGAAAATGGATAGAAAACAGTGAAATTTAGACTTCTTTAAACTTTGATAATTCAAAAGCAGAGTGTAGACTGGAAGGTTAAAATATCCCATCAATCAGGCTCCACAAATAACCCGCACAAGTTATCTGTACACGTGATGCAAAAAGCTATCAACCCAGCTAAACAGATCACAATTGATGAAGAACTAGATACAATTATCACAGAGAAAGCACCTACAAGGGATCATTCCTCAAGATGGTGAAAGAAGTCTATGTTCCTCATCAAGTGTTTAATGCTGAGGAAACCGGACACTCCATTCCATCAAGCCATTAACGACCATCACAAAGGAAATTAAAATGACTTTATTGTATAGTACAGTTTATTTCTCTAATCATAATACTATAGCACATTTATTATACATAAAATAAGGTATATTTTGTGTAGTTTTAAGAAGAAAATTATGTTTTATGGGGACCTGGGAACAAATTATTCGCATTTTAATGGTTTCTTATGGGAAATTAATTTTTGGGATACACACTTTTTGCCTTACACACTGTCTGGGAAACAATTAAGTTTGTAAGCCAAGGTCCCACTGTACATACATACATACAAACATACGTACAGACGGACATACGGACAAACATACATACGTGTATGTATGTATGGGTGTCGATGAGAAGGTTTCTTCAGCCGTCATCTGTACTTTTTGAAGGTGTCGGACGTTTCGCCTCCTATCCAAAAGGCTTTGTCAGCGAACTAAAGTCTAACTGGTCGTATCGGCCCTATTTATATATCCCTAATGTCCATACTGTTGAGTAAACCTTTCCTATGTAACCGGCCTCAGGCCTAGGGGATACCTGAGTCGGTCCAAAGGCGTCACAGGCAGGTAGCACTGTGAACGACGAGGAAAGACGAACCGAGACAACCGTGTTAATCAGCTTCACACAACGGCATTTATGACCATTTACTCATCAAAACATCAATTCAGCAATTTCAATATCAGAATACATTCATGTGTAGATCTATACATTCAACATCTATACATTGTATATATCCTCCACTTTCGCACATGCTTATGCACGTCTGCCCGCTCGTGTGTGTTGTACTGGGAACTACAATTGACATCCAAAAATCCAAATTCATCAAAGCCACAAAATATTCATCAAAGCCACAAAACAAGGTTTCATATATAGCATCGCCCAATAAGTCCCCAATTACTTTAACATCTTGAGAATGTCTAACACTTTTTATTTTGAATACCTGTGAACGACGAGGAAAGACGACACGAGACAACCGTGTTAATCAGCTTCACACAACGGCATTTATGACAACTGCGCATGCGTGAGCTGAGCCTACATCGCCTTCCTCTGTTCCATTCACAGGCGCCCTCTCCTGACTTGGTAGTCTAATCGACTAACATACAATAACAGAGGTCGTTTCTAACCCCCTACACCTAAACACAATTGTCTTATGCCATTCATTCTTTGGGGTTTGACAATTAGCGTAGGAGTGATTGAAGAGCACAAGAAACTCTTTAAAACTGCCTTGCACTTTGACACTGAACAGGGAGCGGGTATTCATGACTCCACAACTGGATTCGCACTATGGCTCCCCAGCTTCAAAGCGCAAATTCATCCTGATAATAAATTTATGCTTTTGGAGTCAGGCTAACCAGTTGTTTATTCAAGTTCTTTGTGTTATGTGGCACTCTGTGAATTTGGTCGCATCATTATAATTGTAGACTAAGCCAACATAGTCATTGAGCTCCTTAAATTTCAATTGAATTCATGACTGTTTGAAAATCAAGTTTACATTTGTACATTGATGTGTAACTGAAATAGAAGCTGCCAACATTCTTTTCAGTTTCAAGTTCAATTGTCCAGCAAAATTCAAAATGATGTACTTTTTCACACCAAAACTGCAAGCAGCATATGTTGGAGCACTCATCCCTGTCACACCACTCTTTAACCCTGGACAAGGTTACATTTCAAGTATAATATGTCATCAAGCTTTAGGACACACTTGTGCTTTATTTATTTATTTATTTATTTATTTATTTATTTCGGTATGTATTTATGTATTTCTTTGTTTGCTTACTTTAAAGAACAGCTTGTACATGTTTCTTTTATGAGACTTTTACTAGAACAGGGTGGCTTTTTAATTTTCGGAATGAGAAGACCACCACTGAAAAACAAAATACATGGGCTGCTGGAAAGGCAGCCACTTGCGCGGCACCGTCTTGAAGTCAAAAGAACAAAAAAAAAAAACTAAATAAATAATATGACAACACAACAGTACTAATAAAATATTATTTCTATCACTTTCAACCAAACAAAATAGTTCCAAAGTTTTTATCTAGTCATCTTCAAAACCACTTGACCTCATCCAACAATGCACCCACACACTGGCACATTAGGGGTGTTCAGGCCAACATATTAAAACAAATGTCGACTTCTTGTCAACAATAACACCTCTGCCCTTTCATTCTCAAACTCTCTATGTACTCCTCTCACACACATACACACAGGACATATTTTGAGACTGCCTCATCTCTCTCTCGCGCGCACACACAGGCAGGACACACACAAACACAGGACACATTTTGAGCACCCATGCAGTTCAGTTGACACAGGCTCCCAATGTCCAGAATGCACAATCAAATTCACATAATCAGATGCAGGGAATAACTCTAAACACAAATAAGATATATATACACGCATGCACGCTCGCACGCACACGCACACGCACACCATCAACCTACTGTCGACAAAGCCGCTATCTATTTCTGCATTCCTTCAAAAATAGACTTCTGCCCAACAGGAAGCCAACAATAAAATACCCAATATACTGACAATTCAGCAGAATTTTATGCAGTTCCTATGTAATCTTGCTGCTGCACTTATGTGTTTTTCAGCTGGTCAGCAAAATTATATTACGATATCTAAACCATTCGATTACTTATGTTTAAAGCTATTTACAAACATTTTTAAAAACTATTTCTTATGAAGACCCTCGGATCATTTCATCCGTGGTTCAACATTTTTACTGATTAGCATTGTCATTTTTCAACAATAAATTCTTTGTTTCTATGTCGTAGCGAGCCTCCATTCACACAGTTAGCATTTTTCTTTTCACCGTTCTCTCTCAGTCTCTCATTACCTCTCTCTTAATCACCCCACACACATCACACGCATTCCACACTTTTTCACGCGGCACAGCAACACTCATTCAGAACGGTTAGGTCAGAAATTTGCCGCAGATTGAACCATTCACATTCCCGATTGAACGTCTGTGTAAGCTCTCAGTCGTACAGGAGTGGTCCATCGATGAGAAGGTTTCTTCAGCCGTCATCTGTACTTTTTGAAGGTATTGGACGTTTCGCCTCCTATCCAAAAGGCTTCGTCAGCGAACTAAAGTCTGACTGGTCGTATCGGCCCTATTTATATATCCCTAATGTCCAGACATGGCGGACACAGCTATGATAGGTCCCTACTCTCAGGTTGGGGGGAGCAGAGGACCACTCCCTGTGGCCCCACTGATTGTTCCTACATTCCTGACTAACGACTGGCCTATTTGCCCCACTCCCACCGGTATCATCTCATCAGCATTACGAATATTGCCTAACCTGTTTTGCTTAAGCAGGCTATTGTATGAACGATCCAAATTGAACCTCACCCCACCAGACCGGTTTAATGAAGGATTTAGTTGTTTTATGAGAATCGCTTCTTTTACCCTCCTTTCAAACCATCTATGTTCTTTTGCTAAGATTTTAACCTCATTGTCGTCAAATGAGTGCTTGCTAGCCTTTAGGTGCAAATGTACTGCCGATTGATTACAAATTACAAAGGCACCTTCAAAAAGTACAGATGACGGCTGAAGAAACCTTCTCATCGATTCCCGATTGAAGTTTCCCTCAATATCACATTTAGGTTTTCAAATAATTTGTCAGTCTTCCAAGTACTAGATACAATCCAATCAAAAGCGCTGATCCTTAATTTATCAGACGCGCTCAATTCCTTCAAAAGTACTTGCAATAATTTCAGCAAAAGTACTCGAACCTCTATCTCACAAAAGTGCTCAAAACATCAATTCTCTTTCAAAAGTACTCAAAAAAATCCTAAAGTACTTGATCCTTAATTTAGCAAAAGCACTCGATCCTCCTCACAAAATTACCTGGTTTTGATCGTAGACCAGTGTACTCGAATCTTTACTTCAAAGGTGTTTGATTCTTATTGCAAAAACACCTAATCCTTTTTACTCTTCGTTAGAAATGACAGTTTCTAGAATTCTTTGACAGAACAAAACAACCTTTCTAAAAAAAAAACTGAAATAAAACAAACAAACAATTGCGCATTCCACTGCTCATCCAGCCACAATGTATCAATTCAAGATGTCTTACCTTGATTTCAGCCAACAGACAGAAGATCACTTTGGAGGATAATTGTCCTCTTACCTTGACAAATCTGTTGGGCGCCCGATGTTCTGTCTGTTGACCAATATTACGTCGGGGGTCACCATTTGTTGGAGGTGAGAGGCTTTCTTTCTTCCGTGTGTTCGTTAATATCGGATGATGAGGATTTCAGTTATCCAAATACAGGCTGCAGTCGATGAACAGTATCTTCGAAGAGTTTATTTGCAGAATCTTCCGGACACACATGATTTACAGATAATGGCTGCACGAGTGTGTCTACACCATGGACATACAATTTATTTATTTAATCACAATGCCGTATTAAAAACTATGGCGCGACATCAAGGCAGCATTCTTCCAATACAATTCTTAGCTTTTATCAGTCTGTCTCCAGAAAGTCTCCAGAAGGCAGTGTATCAAGGTTAACAGATGGCTCCAAGAATGAACTTAGTTCACTTTGAGTGTCAGAAGGTTACACAGGCTAGAGCAGACATGGGCAAACTACGGCCCGCGGGCCACATACGGCCCGTTAGGCTTTTTGATCCGGCCCGCCGAACTTGCCCAAACTATAGTAAAAACAGTGTTGTACTCCTCTCACACACATACACACAGGACATATTTTGAGACTGCCTCATCTCTCTCTCGCGCGCACACACAGGCAGGACACACACAAACACAGGACACATTTTGAGCACCCATGCAGTTCAGTTGACACAGGCTCCCAATGTCCAGAATGCACAATCAAATTCACATAATCAGATGCAGGGAATAACTCTAAACACAAATAAGATATATATACACGCATGCACGCTCGCACGCACACGCACACGCACACCATCAACCTACTGTCGACAAAGCCGCTATCTATTTCTGCATTCCTTCAAAAATAGACTTCTGCCCAACAGGAAGCCAACAATAAAATACCCAATATACTGACAATTCAGCAGAATTTTATGCAGTTCCTATGTAATCTTGCTGCTGCACTTATGTGTTTTTCAGCTGGTCAGCAAAATTATATTACGATATCTAAACCATTCGATTACTTATGTTTAAAGCTATTTACAAACATTTTTAAAAACTATTTCTTATGAAGACCCTCGGATCATTTCATCCGTGGTTCAACATTTTTACTGATTAGCATTGTCATTTTTCAACAATAAATTCTTTGTTTCTATGTCGTAGCGAGCCTCCATTCACACAGTTAGCATTTTTCTTTTCACCGTTCTCTCTCAGTCTCTCATTACCTCTCTCTTAATCACCCCACACACATCACACGCATTCCACACTTTTTCACGCGGCACAGCAACACTCATTCAGAACGGTTAGGTCAGAAATTTGCCGCAGATTGAACCATTCACATTCCCGATTGAACGTCTGTGTAAGCTCTCAGTCGTACAGGAGTGGTCCATCGATGAGAAGGTTTCTTCAGCCGTCATCTGTACTTTTTGAAGGTGTTGGACGTTTCGCCTCCTATCCAAAAGGCTTCGTCAGCGAACTAAAGTCTGACTGGTCGTATCGGCCCTATTTATATATCCCTAATGTCCAGACATGGCGGACACAGCTATGATAGGTCCCTACTCTCAGGTTGGGGGGAGCAGAGGACCACTCCCTGTGGCCCCACTGATTGTTCCTACATTCCTGACTAACGACTGGCCTATTTGCCCCACTCCCACCGGTATCATCGCATCAGCATTACGAATATTGCCTAACCTGTTTTGCTTAAGCAGGCTATTGTATGAACGATCCAAATTGAACCTCACCCCACCAGACCGGTTTAATGAAGGATTTAGTTGTTTTATGAGAATCGCTTCTTTTACCCTCCTTTCAAACCATCTATGTTCTTTTGCTAAGATTTTAACCTCATTGTCGTAAAATGAGTGCTTGCTAGCCTTTAGGTGCAAATGTACTGCCGATTGATTACAAATTACAAAGGCACCTTCAAAAAGTACAGATGACGGCTGAAGAAACCTTCTCATCGATTCTCGATTGAAGTTTCCCTCAATATCACATTTAGGTTTTCAAATAGTTTGTCAGTCTTCCAAGTACTAGATACAATCCAATCAAAAGCGCTGATCCTTAATTTATCAGACGTGCTCAATTCCTTCAAAAGTACTTGCAATAATTTCAGCAAAAGTACTTGAACCTCTATCTCACAAAAGTGCTCAAAACATCAATTCTCTTTCAAAAGTACTCAAAAAAAATCCTAAAGTACTTGATCCTTAATTCAGCAAAAGCACTCGATCCTCCTCACAAAATTACGTGGTTTTGATCGTAGACCAGTGTACTCGAATCTTTACTTCAAAGGTGTTTGATTCTTATTGCAAAAACACCTAATCCTTTTTACTCTTCGTTAGAAATGACAGTTTCTAGAATTCTTTGACAGAACAAAACAACCTTTCTAAAAAAAAACAGAAATAAAACAAACAAACAATTGCGCATTCCACTGCTCATCCAGCCACAATGTATCAATTCAAGATGTCTTACCTTGATTTCAGCCAACAGACAGAAGATCACTTTGGAGGATAATTGTCCTCTTACCTTGACAAATCTGTTGGGCGCCCGATGTTCTGTCTGTTGACCAATATTACGTCGGGGGTCACCATTTGTTGGAGGTGAGAGGCTTTCTTTCTTCCGTGTGTTCGTTAATATCGGATGATGAGGATTTCAGTTATCCAAATACAGGCTGCAGTCGATGAACAGTATCTTCGAAGAGTTTATTTGCAGAATCTTCCGGACACACATGATTTACAGATAATGGCTGCTTTATCACGAGTGTGTCCACACCATGGACATACAATTTATTTATTTAATCACAATGCCGTATTAAAAACTATGGCGCGACATCAAGGCAGCATTCTTCCAATACAATTCTTAGCTTTTATCAGTCTGTCTCCAGAAAGTCTCCAGAAAGCAGTGTATCAAGGTTAACAGATGGCTCCAAGAATTAACTTAGTTCACTTTGAGTGTCAGAAGGTTACACAGGCTAGAGTAAATATGGCGCGAGACGCACATCATGACATTATTATCATGACATATTGAGGAAAGCAAAATACTATGACAGAGGCTTTACTAAACAAAATATAATCAGAAATAATTCTTCAATACAAAATGCAGGTATTGATTGAGCAGGCTATCATTAGTTGCTCATCCACTTCTGATATCTGGTGGACACACTGAGCTGCTGAATCGGTTGCCAGCCAATCGCAGGGCACACAAAGAAAAACACATATATATATATATATATATATATATATATATATATATATATATATATATATATATATATATATATATATATATATATATATATATATATATATAAAAATAAAAAAAATCCTCGTCTCACCCACCATGGGTGGTGTCTGTCCCCATTTCAGCTCGGGTCCTCTACCAGAGGCCAGGAAGCTTGAGGGTTCTGCGCAGTATCCGTGCTGTTCCCAGCACTGCGCTTTTCTGGACCGAGATATCCGATGTTGTTCCCGGGATCTGTTGCAACCACTCGTCGAGTTTGGGGGTCACTGCCCCAAGTGCTCCGACCACCACAGGCACGACTGTCACCTTTACCTTCCAGGCTCTCTCCAGCTCCTCTCTGAGCCCTTGGCATTTCTCGATTCCCTCATGTTCCTTCTTTCTGATGTTTCCATCACTCGGGACCGCTACATCCACGACAACGGCTTTCCTTTGCCCCTTATTTATGACCACGATGTCTGGTTTGTTGGCCATTACCATCTTGTCAGTCTGTATCTGTCCCACAGGATCTTTGCTCGGTCATTCTCTACTACCTTGGGAGGTGTTACCCATTTTGACCTTGGGGTTTTCAGTCCATACTCCGCACAGATGTTTCGGTAGACTATGCCAGCCACTTGGTTATGGCGCTCCATGTAGGCTTTCCCTGCCAGCATCTTACACCCTGCAGTTATGTGTTGGATTGTCTCAGGTGCCTCTTTGCACAACCTACACACTGGGTCTTGCCTGGTGTGGTATATCCGTGACTCTATGGCTTTGGTGTTCAGGGCCTGCTCTTGAGCAGCCAGGATGAGTGCCTCTGTGCTGTCCTTTAGGCCAGCCCTCTCTAGCCACTGATAGGACTTCTTCTGTCACTCCTGTTATGGTTCGGTGGTAGATCCCATGTAAGGGCTTTTCCTCCCATGATTGTCCCTCTTCCAGCACCCCATCCTCTGTTCCCCGTTGTCTGAGACATTCTCTGAGTACATCATCTGTTGGAGCCTTCTCTTTGATGTATTCATGGAGCTTGGATGTTTCATCCTGGACAGTGGCTCTCACACTCACTAGTCCCCGGCCTCCTTCCTTACGGCTTGTGTACAGTCTCAGGGTGCTGGACTTGGGATGGAACCATCCATGCATGGTGAGGAGTTTTCGGGTCTTAACATCCGTGGTCTGAATCTCTTACTTTGGCCACCTTATTATTCCTGCAGGGTATCTGGTCACTGGCAGGGCATAGCTGTTTATTGCCCGGGTCTTGTTCTTGCGATTGAGCTGGCTTCTGAGGACTTGCCTCACCCGCTGGAGGTATTTGGTCGTAGCCGCTTTCCTTGTTGCTAGTTCGAGGTTGCCGTTGGCCTATGGTATACCGAGGTACTTGTAGCTGTTTTCAATGTCTGCTATTGTTCCTTCAGGTAGTGAGACCCCTTCTGTGTGGACTACCTTGCCCCTCTTAGTCACCATCCGACTTCATTTTTCCAGCCCGAATGACATCCTGATATCACTGCTTTAGATCCTAGTTGTGTGGATCAGGGAGTCTATGTCCCTTTCGCTCTTAGCATACAGCTTTATGTCATCCATGTAGAGGAGGTGACTGATCGTAGCTCCATTTCTGAGGCGGTATCCATAGCCTGTCTTGGCGATTATCTGGCTGAGGGGGTTCAGTCCTATGCAGAACAGCAGTGGGGAAAGTGCATCACCTTGGTATGTGCCACATTTGATGGACAGTTGCGTTAGTGGCTTGCCATTGGCTTCAAGTGTGGTTTTCCACATCCTCATCGAGTTTGCAACGAAGGCTCTCAGGGTCCTGTTGACCTTATACAACTCCAAGCATTCAGTGATCCATGTGTGTGGCATATATATATATATATATATATATATATATATATATATATATATATATATATATATATATATATATATGCTCAGTATATATGTTCAGTATATATATATTTTCGGTTCTTATACCTGTTTCTCATCTGGTTCGGAGTTCAACGAAGTTTTGTGATGAAATACCAGCGGGGACAATAGATGGTGAACGGAAAAAACTACTTTATTCTCGTAAAACAAAATGAGAATATCTCTCGTCTGAAGCGGAAAGCCAAGAAGAACGAAGCCCGCCTCCTCAACTAGTTTAAAAGTACACAGCAGCGATCTGTTGTCCAATCAGCTACGGACAAGTATTAGAAGTCAAACAGCAGCGATCTGTTGTCCAATCAGCTACGGACAAGTATTTGAAAGAACATTAGACTGAGAGTTGGTGCTTGTTACATTCCGCTTTCGCAACTATTCAACTAATAAGCTTCATAAATCCATGTAGTCTGAATTAAACATGCAATAACATAATATGTACTGATATAAACATGAAATAACATAAAATGTACTAAGCTAAACATGAAATAACATAATGTTTACGAATGTGCATAAAAACACTCTATCATTCCCTCCTGTTGCACATTTAAACATTAGTACATACATTTCCAAAACGGTTTTCATGCATGCACGTCATAACTAACTGCACGGGGAACCATTTATTTTATTTTACTTTACTTTACCATGGAGAAGGCGAAAAACCTCTGTCATAACTTCACTGCTGTGATATGCAACCTCTCCATTTGTGAGAGTCTTAAAGGTAAATTCAATTTAATCTAAATATTGACGAGGAAAATTCCTTCTCGGCTCTTCGTTTTTTGGTTGGAGAAACCACACTCTGGCCATGGTTTACAATTCCAAGCTACAACACAGGGTCCCCTTCACGCATTTGTTGATACAAAACCTTTGCGTAGTTCACCTGAGAATTAGTTATCATATTCATTAGCATTGCTCTTAAGCATGGAATAATACAACCAATGACTAAGAATATAAGTACAATCACAATCGCGACAGGCACAAACAGTCTAAGCAAAGTCGTATACCACGGGCCCCCGAAGAGCATGTCAAAGCTCCACGGGTGATCAATCCGTCGATCTTTGGCCATAGCATCTCTGAGATCCCTGATAACAGACAAAGCATTAGTCATGTTCATGGAATTCGCTTCTTCGGGTATGTACGTACAACAAGTGACTAATTGCTGCAATTTCGGTGTTTTGCATTTCATCCACTTCCAAGCTGGCATTTACAAACACTTGAAATCTGTGATCAATTGTTTCAATTCGTAGCATGTTTTTAGCCACTCCAATTTGTGGAAAAAGAGCAAACATTACCTTACTACCCGTCAGTGGTGGGCCGTCAGGGCCAGCAAGGCCTTCTCTGCTGGACTAACATAATCAGACATCATTATCATAATTATAATAAAAGTCAATTTCATTAAAAAAGTATTTTTTCTAAATATATATATAATGATTCTACATACTGTTTTCTTGATGTTATATTATATTCATTTGGTTATTCTCCTTTCAGTGTTATAGTTTTAGGTCAGAGTTTTTAATCCAATCAGAATTCAGCTAGTTTGTGTTGCCAGGCTGTATGAAATCTGACTTCAGAATCAAAAGATGTGGACCAAACCCATAGCTATTGAGTAGTTTGGCTCTTCCACCTGCTCAGGATCTGGTTGCTGAACGATCTTGCAATGGCTTTGATGCACCCAGGTGGGTCTTTTGGCGATCTTGATGGCAGTTGGCGTTGTGATCAGCACGGTGAATGGCCCCTCCCACTTTGTTGCAGACCAGGTGTTCCTCCTGATTGCCTTGATCAGCACCTCATCTCCGGGGCGCAGCAGCCTCGGTTCCTGTGGAGGGAACAAAAAGAGGACTGCTGCAGTACACATGCTGTGGACCTCTTTTTGTTGTAAACATTTCACACAACGATTTTTCCAACAAAGCGCTTGGATCTCATTCATTCTTTTGCCAAGGCACACCTTCCCATAATGGGAGGATGAAAGGTCTGCCATGCAAAATCTCAAAAGGCGTTAAGCCATTATTAGTGGGCATTATTTTCATATATAATTTAACCAAAAACAGACATTCAGGCCATGGTTTGCCTGTTGTCTTCATCGTTTTTCTGAGTCGATTTTTTATCGTACCATTCGTTCTTTCAACTAATCCTGCACTCTGTGGATGGTACGCACTGTGGTTCTTTAATATAATACCTAAATGTGGCCCATTATCACTCCAAATTATTCTTGGTATGCCATGTTCTGTAATAATATGTTTGCATAATGCTTTTAGCAACGGATAATGCGTCAGATTTCTTTGAAGGCACAATTTCCACCCATATTGTGAATGAATCAAACAGTACCAAACAGCACCAAACAGTATTTATAAGAACCACTTGTGCTTAGTTCAATGAAATCCATGTCGACCACTTCAAAGGGGTGTGACCCCGGTGGAAATTTTCCTCTTTTTGGTCGCATATTACCCTGTGGATTATGTGCACAGCATCTCAAACAACTCCGACAAAGCTTTTTGAAAATGTGTTGAAACCTCTGCTTAAATGGAATACTTTTCCTGCTATAAACACCATCCCTCCTGTTGATACATGTGACCTACAATGGATCAACCAAGCCACCATAGGAAACATGTTTTTCGGTAAACATGGTTTATTGTCTATTTTATACAGCCCATCAGCCAGCCACCGATCTTTTTCGAATTTTGTAGTTAACGCTTGCATATCCTTCAAAACTTGTGTGGGCACTAATTCGCGTGTCTTTTGATTTACTAGATTGAAAACAGTCTGAGCAGCCTTTTTGGCGGCTGCATCTGCTCTACCATTACCTGAGCTAATCCTGTCGTTAGCCCTTGTGTGTGCTGTACATTTGCATACACCCACACTTTTTGGAAGGAGGATAGCTTTCGACAAGCCTCTCAATAAATCTGCATGGTCAACAGTCTTTCCTTCTGCCCATTTACACGCTTCAGTCAATGCAACAATTTCTGCTGCTTGCATTAAATACGTTTGGTAATGAGGTGTCTGAAAACATATCAAAATCGTCCTCTCAATATGTTTCCACATCTACCCCACTTTTTTATATATTGAATGTCATACCCCGGTGAATTGGAGCTTTTCTTAAAAAAAATTGCACACATTTTTCAATTCACCAGAGAACACTTAAGAAATCCTTCCTGTTAACTCTCTCCCAGAAAGGCAAACACCCAGTGTTAATTCAAACACAAAGAACAAAGACACCCGTTGTGTTAGTCTCCAACCGCGAGGCGGACTCACATACAAACGCAATGAATACGTCTGTGTAAGCTCTCAGACGTACAGGAGTGGTCCATCGATGAGAAGGTTTCTTCAGCCGTCATCTGTACAAAAGTGAAACATCCGAAACGTCCGAAACGTCCGAAACCTTCACTTTTGTACAGATGACGGCTGAAGAAACCTTCTCATCGATAACGTCTGGATCGAAATTAAAAAATCTTTCAATTTCCCAATTTCTTCTCCAGCCCTCACGCTCAGTGAATTCCAGGAGTCCACCTCTGGTGAATATTATTAGAATTCTACCGGTCTTACTCTACTTCCGCCGGCGGCGCGGAAAACCAGACATATCTCGATCTATATTGGCATCGAATAGTTGCGCGCAAAGTCCGTATATGTGCTTTGGGCCCGACCTTATGGAGACCCGCCGTGTTCGTACAGTCACACAGCAGCGATCTATTGTCCAATCAGCTACGGACAAATATTTGAAAGAACATTAGACTGAGAGTTGGTGCTTGTTACATTCTGCTTTCGCAAATATTCAACTAATAAGCTTCATAAATCCATGTAGTCTAAATTAAACATGCAATAACATAATATGTACTAATCTAAAAATGAAATAACATGTTTACGAATGTGCATAAAACACTATATATATATATATATATATATATATATATATATATATATATATATATATATATATATATATATATATATATATATATATATATATATATATATATATATATATCATCAATCTTTCACCATGCAGGAAGGGTTCCATCCCAAGTCCAGCACCCTGAGACTGTACACAAGCCGTAAGGAAGGCGGCCGGGGACTAGTGAGTGTGAGAGCCACTGTACAGGATGAAACATCCAAGCTCCATGAATACATCAAAGAGAAGGCTCCAACGGATGATGTACTCAGTGAATGTCTCAGACAATGGGGAGCAGAGGATGAGGTGCTGGAAGAGGGACAATTATGAGAGGAAAAGCCCCTACACGGGATGTACCACCGAACCATAGCAGAAGTGGCTGATCTCAAGAAGTCCTATCAGTGGCTAGAGAGGTCTGGCCTAAAGGACAGCACAGAGGCACTCATCCTGGCTGCCCAAGAGCAGGCCCTGAACACCAGAGCCATAGAGGCAGGGATATACCACACCAGACAAGACCCAAGGTGTAGGTTGTGCAAAGAGGCACCTGAGACAATCCAACACATAACTGCAGGGTGTAAGATGCTGGCAGGGAAAGCCTACATGGAGCGCCATAACCAGGTGGCTGGCATAGTCTACCGAAACATCTGTGCGGAGTATGGACTGAAAACCCCAATGTCAAAATGGGTAACACCTCCCAAGGTAGTAGAGAATGACCGAGCAAAGATCCTGTGGGACAGATACAGACTGACAAGATGGTAATGGCCAACCAACCAGATATCTTGGTCATAGATAAAAGGGAAAGGAAAGCCGTTGTCGTGGATGTAGCGGTCCCGAGTGATGGAAACATCAGAAAGAAGGAACATGAGAAAATGGAGAAATACCAAGGGCTCAGAGACGAGCTGGAGAGAGCCTGGAAGGTAAAGGTGACAGTCGTGCCTGTGGTCGTTGGAGCACTCGGGGCAGTGACCTCCAAACTCGACGAGTGGTTGCAACAGATCCCGGGAACAACATCGGGTATCTCGGTCCAGAAAAGCGCAGTGCTGGGAACAGCACGGATACTGCGCAGAACCCTCAAGCTTCCTGGCCTCTGGTAGAGGACCCGAGCTAATAATAATAATAATACATTTAATTTACAAGCGCCTTTCTGAACACTCAAGGACACTTTACAACAAAGACAACACACAAAACAGTAAAATCATGCATAAAGCAATAAATAATAAAACAGCATAATAAATTAGACCATGTAAGCAAGTTTAAAGAGGTGGGTTTTCAGGTGAGATTTGAAAGTAGGAAGGGAGTCAATGTTGCGGATGTTGGGTGGAAGTGAGTTCCAGAGTTTAGGAGCGGAGCGGCTGAAAGCTCTACACCCCATCGTTGTGAGACGGGCAGAGGGCGTGTAGAGGTGGAGGGAGGAAGAGGATCTGAGGGCCCGAGTAGGAACGGAGATTTGAATTAGGTCAGACAGATAGGGGGGGGGCAAGGTTATGGATGGCTTTAAATGTAAACAGAAGTATCTTGAATTCAATACGGAGTTTAACAGGGAGCCAGTGGAGCTGTTGGAGGACAGGAGTGATGTGGTGAAATGAGGGTTTTTTTGTGATGATCCGGGCTGAGGAATTTTAGAGTAGTTGGAGTTTATGGAGACATTTTTGATTGACCCCGAAAAGAAGTGAATTACAATAATCGATACGGGAGGTGACGAGACTGTGGACGAGGATAGCAGTGGTGTGAGGGGTGAGAGAGGGACGGAGACGATTGATATTGCGGAGGTGAAAATATGCAGACCGGGTTATGTTATTTATGTGGGAGTGAAAAGATAGTGTGCTATCAAGGATGACACCCAGGCTCTTAACCTGAAGGGTGGGGGACACGGTAGAATTGTCAATGGTGAGAGAGAAACTGTTTGCTTTGTGAAGGGTGGATTTTGTACCGACAAGGAGAAGTTCAGTTTTTTCGCTGTTTAGTTTGAGAAAGTTATGAGAAAACCAGGATTTGATTTCTGAGAGGCAAAGTGTAAGGGATGCAGGTGGAAGAGAGGCGTCGGGTTTACTGGAGAGGTAGAGCTGGGTGTCATCCGCGGAGCAGTGAAAATGAATTCCAAATTTGCGGAAGATATCACCAAGGGGAAGAAGGTATATAATAAAGAGAAGGGGCCCCAGGACAGAACCTTGGGGCACACCAGAAGACACAGGGGAGGACCGTGAAGTGAATGAGGTAATTTGGATAAACTGTGAGCGGCCAGTGAGGTAGTAGTGAAACCAACTGAGTGGGGTGTGTGTCACGCCTAGAGTGGAGAGTCAGTTGAGCAGGATGGGGTGAGAAATGGTGTCAAAGGCCGCAGATAAATAAGATGGGGGACAGACACCACCCATGGTGGGTGAGACGAGGATTTTTATTTTATATATATATATATATATATATATATATATATATATATATATATATATATATATATATATATATATATATATATATATATATATACTGAGTGTGGCCTTAATAATCTTTTAAGGGAAAAATGTCGGCTCTATTAGTGAGCTGATTTATTCAAATGGTATAGTAATTTCTACCAATTGTCAAAGGAACACAGCTCGAGGCTACCACTGAAAGCTGTAAAAGGGATTACAGCTGCGGGTTTTGTCCGCATTTCAACTGCTGGCAGCAGTTAGATTTACATTTCCATTTTGATTGAAAATATTTAAAGCACATGCCTACACACATCTATACTTCTACAAAGCAAAAGCGGTACAATTTAGTTGAATACATTTATTGGAATGGACAGGCGAGGAGAGCAAGATTAATGGCTTCAGCTTTGATTTACCAAATAAATTTCCAATAGAGCTCAGAGATATTTGAATCCGGCCAGTGTGAGCATTAATATGAGTGATTTGATTGATGAGTGGTTCCAAAAGCCTGCAGGTGATTCCTTTTGTAGCACTGATATCCAATTCAAACTGTTTCATTCAAGGACAATTATTGATGTAGACGCCAACATTTCTCAAGTACTACTGCGGAAAACTCTCTTGTTTCGCATTTACATTTATGCTGGATAATATCCACCTCCTCTTTTAACAGCGTCGTCTAATTCATTTTACTTGATGGTCATGGTCAATGGGAAGTTGTTAACTTGTTGTCACGTTTTGCGTGGTGGTGATGGCGGGTGCGGATCCCAAAAAGCAGGCAGGAGGGAGCAGGAGGTTGTTTGACAAATTGTATTAAAATAAAGTCAGCAGGAACAAAATGTAAAACATCAAAATAAACTGAACAGAAAAAAATACAAAGTATCAAAAGAAAACCAAGTGTAAAAGACCCCAATGTTAAACAAACACATGCACAGCATACAATGCATGCAATTGCAGACAAAGCATGCAACCGACACCGGATGGTCGTGCTGTGAGTCCTTTTAAGTGTCACTGATTAAAACGACCAGGACCTGCGAGGCTGCAGGACGTCGCTACCCGTTGGTCGCCAATCCGAACGTGGCAGCCCGCCACTGATCGGGACGACCAGCACCTGTGCAGGTGCCGGCGGGGCCGACAGCGCCACCCGTTGGTCGCCAACCAGATCATGACACTTGTGGGTAAATTGTCCCTCTATCACTCCATGTTCGTCACTCAAACCAAAGGGGGTCGGTTGATTCCCAGCTTCTTTTCATCCTTCAGTGTCCTTGAGCAAACAACTCAGTTGTCAATTTTTGTGTTATTATTTTGTAATAATGACTACTGAATAATAACTACCAATACGTATAATTAAGTTCGATGCATCATCGAAGAATTATGAATGAATTTGTTTTTTTAATTGTTTCAAATCCGGGCTGTATTTCGAAAATCATAAAAGCCATTTCACTGGAGTGGTTCTGAATGGCATTTTTCAACTAAAATTAAAAAGAGTGCAAGTAATTTCCACTGACATACATATGAATATGTATGTCTGTCAGTCTGTCTGCAAAAACCATAAAATAAACAACAAAAACGACTTGGTGTCAGATGGCCGACCTCCCTACCTACACATCATCTGTCTATCATATGGATCATGTGGTCAATACCATCTATTCGCTATTTAGACTTTTTAGGCTCACCAGCTGCATCAATACCTTGTGTTTCCAAAACAAAAGTAATTGTCGCAAAAAAAATGACAATTTGACATTTGTATTTATTTATGTTGTCCTAACTAATAAATGTGTTTGATGAGAGCAAATATTTTGACTGTGACTGAAAATATATATCTATGTATTTCAAAATCAAGAAAGGGTCAAACCCGTTTTTATACCACTGCATTTGTCCATTCTGTGCATGTGAATTTGTGTCAGTTTCCTCAAGCAGCCTTCTTTGAAAGCAAAACTTCTTTTCATTGAGGCCAAAAACTATTTTGCCACAAAGAGGGCATGATTCCGTGTGACAATATAACTTTATAATTCATCCATTGTTTGAATGGGCAGATAATGGAAAGACACGTTGAATTCTTAAAGGTAGAAAAATCATGTTTAATTAAGCAAATACAGATTTTTTTCCCAATATCCTCAGTGTCCTATTCGCAGAATAGGTACCAAAGGGCAAACTATTACTATATTGTATTTCTTTTTAAAATCCAAACCATCCTCACTATCAACAAAAACACAGACCTGATCGTCTGACAATACTGTTTGTTTTTTTGACCCTTTGACTTTTGAGGCAGCTTTGTCCAAGCAGAGTTTTGTCAGTGTCATAGTCAATAAATAAATAAATAAATAAATAAATAAATAAATAAATGAATAAATACATACATACATACATACATACATACATACATACATACATACATACATACATAAAAGTTTTTGGTTTTTATTGACATGGGGCCTTGTGTCCTTCTCAGTTTAATTTTTGCTATCATCAAGGTTTCCTGGCCCGATTTGCTTTTGATTTGCTCTTTAGAGGGTCAAGTCTGGATTCATGTTCAACTACTTTCACTGCAGGATACCCTGCTGTTTTGGGGGGTTAGCAGGAGGGTAACCAATGATGGCGGTCGTCTTAGAAATACTGATACGGCAGGCCAGAGGGAGGTGTGATGGATGGAAACTATTATGGATGTCAGACCCTTATGGGTCTCAGTCAAAGATGGACATCCGCGAAATTTACTAGAAAATACAAGAGAAGCGAGCATGAATACAAACTGAGTAACCAGACCTGAGGCCTTGGGTCATGTTATAAACTCTATCAAAGGACAAGACAATGTCGAGGTATGTCTCCAGTAAGAACTTTTTTTTCCATTAATATGCTGTGACTGAACTCCAGTATTACTCGCAATCACCAGTTAGGGAGAACTATGCAGGGCACAATGTGCTTTTCTTATTCTGAAATGAAGGCCAGATTGGTGGCCTGCGGTTGGGTGCCAGTCAGCTCATCATTGGAGCGAAGGCCTTCCTGATGAGAAAAGGTATCACAATAGCCTGTTGGCTGACAGCTTCGCGGTCCTTATTGAAAAATCAATGTCCATTTCTGCATCCAGCTCACCTGGCCGCCTGCCAGCTCGGCTGAAGTCACCTAATGAAGCCCGATCCCGTTACCTAATTCCTGATTCACTGAGTCAAAGTGACCTTGTGGATGAAGTCATTCGCCCATCAGGGACCTCAGGGGCGATTTCAAAACAAATCACGCAACTTGTTGTTTTAGATTTTGTTTGAATGCTTCTTTCGTCAGGGTAATCCAGCATCGCATGCGGGCACGGTCAAAGTCATTGTACGGCAGAGGCAATGCTGTTAAGACGTGTTGGCAGCCAAATGTATTACTTCCCGATAATGTGCAGGGTAAAAAATGTTACAAAGTTGATCCAGAATTACGAGATAAACTTTAATCTTCCAGTCCTATTTGAGCTTCTCATATATCATTCATCTTGTAATTACAGCATTGAAAGAATCTAATAGCGAGCGTGGAAGCGAGACTGTGTGACAACGCAAATTACACACATTTGTCATGTCAGCCGAAGTCGAAGTGACTGAAATCCAAATGTAATTGATGAGGTTTCTTCAGCCGTCATCTGTACTTTTTGATTCAAAAAGTACAGATGACGGCTGAAGAAACCTTCTCGTCGATGGACCACTCCTGTACGACTGAGAGCTTACACAGATGTATTGCTGCCATCCAAATGTAATGTGACGAGCTCCATCAATCTTTCCGGATCACAGCTTTTTAACATCTCGTGAGTCACTGTGCAAACATATAACCAACTCATGCCAGTCTCGGTCAGCGCTCTCTCATTGGACTAGAATGGACGAAAACCATGGCCAATGACTCACAGGATTTCATTAAAATTGCAAGTGTTATGTGCATTTTATGAGGATGAGGATCAGGTGAACAGGGCTTCAACGTATCCCATTAAAAAATAGATTGGGTCAACACTGATGCGTTCGCAACAAAATGATGCTCCTATCAGTGCAGTGCTCTTTGGGCAGTGGAAAACCTGCATAACCTAAGAGCGTACCGCAAATGAGTCATCCTGGGATGGATACCTAAAACCAAAATGCTGCCGGTATACTTGACGAACTGTGGTCATCTTTTCAAGCCTTGCGGATAAACCTCCATGATATCACAGCTGGGACTGAGGCTTTTATTCCAGTCACTCATCTCGGTTTACCATGAAATGAATAGAAACGTCACAATGCCATTGTGTATTGTGATTTCTTTTTAGTCCGTGGAAGGAGTGCGGTCTAATTGTGTCTGACAAAACTTTCCTGTGTGTAAACACTCGGCCACTCTGACTGATCATTATGTTGAATGTCAGCTGGCTTAAAGTTGGGGCCGAGGCAGCTGGGCAGCAAAGCCACCCTTCTTCGGTGGATTACAGTTCTCTGTGAAGTTTCATTTGTCTACAGATGAACGGGCGGCAGCAACAGCAGGCTAGAATCCTTTGGGCCACAACACTCGTTCAAGGTGGAATGAAACATCCAACAGTAAAACCCCAATCAAAACTGGACTGCAAAGGGCGAGCAAACTGCTTATCGTGATGATGACGATTGTGATAGTACATGAGGGTGCTCTCAATCCCTATCGCATTAGACTGGGTGTTGTGCTGCTTTTCATCAAACCTTGGAGGAAAAAATACAATTTGATGATCCGGGGTTAAGAAGAGGATCCATGATGCACCTTTCATGAAACTGTGAGTCATATCGGGCATCAGAGGAGGAGTGGGCAGGAGTGTGCTCAGAGGGTAAGGAGAATGGAGTGACGATGCGGAAGTCGCTAGAGGGACGGAGGAAGGAATGGAAATTGTGAGTGCCTATCGCAGACAATGCTGTCTAAGCATTCATTAGCATGGTGATGTAGTTTGTCTGTACACCTTGTTCATCCCTGGTCCGAACCAGAAATCACACTTGTTCAATGTGAAATCAATGAGTATCCTCCAACAAACACGTAACTGTTCTTTCCGAATTTACTCCTGATATTGGGAGTACCCCACAACGGTGCTGCTGTCACTCTGTCACTTCGCCCTACACCAGGCCGTGCCAACCCGCGGCTCCCAAGCCGCCCGCGGCTCTTTGGCTGATATCATGCGGCTCTTAAGCTGCATGAAACATGACAAGCATAAAAAATGTTTGGCGCTGGCACTGCCATTCATCCCCTATTTACCGTAATATCACGACCATTGCGCGCGCTGCGCATTTTGGAGAAAATGTACGACTTTTAAGTGCACCTGATAGTCGTGAAGACTTTTAAGTGCACCTTATAGTTGTGAAAATACGGTATCAAGCTGACCATGTGACGTCAACACGCATGAATGTGGGATGAAAAGCAATTATTTATGTCGTAAACCAGGGGTGGCCAACCAGTCAGACTTGACACAAATTATTTACGACGTAAACAATTTGTGTCACGTTCGCCCTCAAAATGGCAGGGAAAAAATGCAGAGCTAAACGAAAATATGAAGACGAACACAGGACGTGTTTAACAGAGTGGGAGACTTTATATTTTTTTGTTGAGCGTAAAGGCAAGCCATTCTGCCTTATCTGTCATTAACGCATTTCAAAGCGTCAAATCTTCAGCGCCACATCAACTCACTCCACGCAAACATCGACCAGGAATTTCCCAAAGGGACTGAACTTGGCAAGCACAAGTCATACAACGAAGGGGAGTTTATTAAGAAATGCCTCAGTGACGCTGTTGAAATCTTGTCTCCTGAAAACGACAAACTAAAACGAATGGTTGCAGATGTCTAACTGTCCCGCCATACTGTTGAACGCTGAATATCAGACATTAGCACGGCTATTGAATCACAGCTGCACTCAGAATTTCAAGCGTGTGAGTATTTTAGTGTCGCATTGGATGAAAGTTGTGACATACAAGACAAGCATCAGTTGGCAATATTTGCACGGTGAAAAAGGATTGTGTGATCAAAGAAGAACTCCTTGCTATTGTGCCATTAAAAGACCACCCATGGCATAGATTTGAAAGAAACAATGATGGCTTCACAGAGGAAGCTGAGTTGGAGATGGTCGATCTTTGTGAGGAAGACCAACTGGAACCTGCTGTAAGGGAAGGGACAATTGGGTTCTGGAAACGCGTGCCAATGGAAAAATACCCGATGTCAAACCGGCTGCGCTTAAAATACTGTCAATGTTTGGGTCAACATATGTCTGCGAGTCTGTGTTTTCTACCCTGAAACATGTGAAATCAAAGCATCGATCCGTTCTGACTGACACTCATGTAAAATAATTGCTTCGAGTGGCAACAACAGAATGCAAGCCAGATTTAATGAGGATGGTTCAAGACAAGGAATGCCAGAAGTCCACTAAGCAACATGCACGCTATTGTAAACTATTATATTTTTGTTTGTGGACTTGGTTGAACTGAGTTTGTGTGTGTAAAGACAGTGTTCTTTGTTGGAAATGTTCCTGAGGTTTTAGTACTCTATGAGTCCATTTCGGATATATAATTTGTATTTAAAATTTGATATTTATAATAAATCTGGCTGAGCAGAGGTCTGCGTGTGTGAGGGATGGGGCGATGGGGTGTTCATGTGTGCCCATGTTTATGATGTGGCTCTTTGCAGTAACATAGTAAAAAATGTGGCTCTTAGTCTCTGACTGGTTGGCCACCCCTGCCCTACACTGTAGTATGGTTGCTTTGCAGAGTAGGGCATGTACAATGCAATTTGGTTGATTAAAGGAAAACATTAAAGCCGTACCTTATTGAATCTGACAGCGCGTACGGATTTGGATCTCACCGGCCACTCTGTTTTATTGGCTGGGATGAAGGCAATCATGTCATTTCCCATCGCCCGCCACCCTCAGCTACTACCTACAACTCAGTACACAAACCTCCCCACCTTTGAGCTCCGCCTCTCTATCTCATCCTGCCCTAGACAAACCTTGGCCCTCGAACATCTTGGCAGGATAGGCACTTGTTTAGATCCCCCGTCTGTTTATTTTCTGAATCCCCTCACTAATCTTGGACAGTACAACAGGGAATGAGGCACGGGGGATGAAAAAAGAGTGACAGAGAGACCATTGGCATAACTAGAGTGGACTCATTTTGAATGTGTCTGATAGGTCATTCACCTGTTGAACAAATGGCTCCAAGGTAGTCGACTATGTCCATGTCTGCTTAAGCTGACTCATACCTTGTCCACATCTCATCCTCTATATTTTAGACTGTGGATGTGTCACGGAGGCTCAGAGCACAGTACGGTTCGTGTATGCGAGCCCCTCTTGTAGACATTATCAAATACCTGCCACTCTCCGAAATTTAGGCCCAATATATTTTCCGCTTGCCAGAATTTATTAGTTAGAATGAAAGAGTTGATCTGCCAAGATGTGTATGGGCGCAACTAAACAACTTCTGAGTGTAAGTCCTTTATTTAGATGACATCCCGTCATGAATGCTTCAGTTACGTATGCCGTCTGATATGTAAATAGGTCGCACAAGGGATGATGTAATCTATCAAGCAGTATTTAAAGCACAATGGCCAAGTGCGTTGTAGACTGTCTTGATAAAACATATTGCAAAGAGAAAAAGGCAGAAGGATATGTATGCTGAATTTGATGTTGGCCTGGATTTTTAATCAGTGATCAATTAGTGAATGAAGTCATTAGTATGCTGTCTCTAAGCAATGTTTTTTTCATTAGACAGAAAGTAGGGAAATGCAATCATTCCATGTTTGTTATCTTGTTTTTGAACATTTTAAAATGTGTTGAAGTCTATTTTGAAGTCTCACCACAAGGAATTAGAGGGGGAGGATTAGCAATTATGTCAATATCTCTGTAATGTTACAGCACATATCAACATCATGAAAACATATTAACATTGAATAGCAAGATTTATTTGAAACCCCAATCCATCTCACTCACCAGAGTTTACTAACTGATGACACAGCATCAAGAGCAACTAGGAGTTCGGTTTCTTATTCGGACACTTTGATAAGGTCACAATGGCCACGCATGAACCCCTAATCGCTGGTCGGGAGACGACCTCTCGACCACTGACGCACATAATTAAAACTCATATGCAAGGTTTCAAATGGGTCAAAAACATCAGGTTGTGCGTTTGATTTTTTTCCCCCCACAGAGGGTGTTTTGAGGGCTCAAGAGGATGGGATGCTCCGGCAGATGAAAAGAAAAAAATGGCAAATCACTCTGGTGACTGGTGGTCATGTTACTGCTTTTGCTAATGCTAAATGCTATCTTGGTTGACAGTTCATGTCAATGCACTCACCATGGTACAACCCTATTTGCTGATTCGCAGCTGTCGGAAGATGGTTGTGTCATTTATATTTGTCCAACTCTGGTCCCACATTGTAACACTAAATATGGTGCCAGAAAATCTCAGGTTATGTTGGAGCCATGACGACTGCGGCATGAGCCAAGTAGGGCTATATTTCCCGTGATTCTTCAACAAGAAAGAATGTATTGCCTTTCTAGTCCTGATATGACGAAAACAGACACCTGTTTGTGATTAGATGAAGATGAAAGTGGGAATGCAAACACAAATGATAAAGTAAATGGGAAGGAGTTTAACTTTATGTTTGCCACTTGGTCGCACAGACCACATTGAAATAGCTTGCATTAGTGTAGTCGGGCTAAATTCATATGATTCTTACATTCAAAGCCGATAATTATTGGTAGTACTAGCAGTTAGCATACATGAGAATGACAACACAATCTTGACCGGAAGAAATGTGAAGTCGAGACGACAAATTGAAAAGAAATACGGTAGCTAAAAATTAAAAAATTAAAAATTAAATTTAAAAATTTAAAATGGTGATGATTTATGCTGCAAATAGTATTATGGAATTTTCACCTATTGTGATGCTCTGTATAAATTGGATTTACTGTATACAAACAGCATTATTATTATTATTATTTGATATCACTCTCGAGGACTTGCATACTGCAAGAATCCAAACTAGGGCGCGGAAAATCCTACTGGACCCTCCGCACCCTGCCCACCACCTTTTCCAGCTACTCCCCTCAGGCAGGCGCTACCGATCCATGCGCACCAAATCCAGCAGACATTTAAACAGCTTCTTCCCCCAAGCCATTAACTCTTTGAACTCTTTCAACAGTAGCCAAAATGGAACTGTATAGTGCCACTTAGCAGTTTTTTTTTTACGATACTAGTGCAGCGTGTTCTACCGGAAACAAATTCCTTGTGTGTTCTACATACTTGGCAATAAAGATGATTCTGATTCTGATTCTGATTCTGATCTTGTCCAGTGACTGGCTGGCAATCAGTACAGGGTGACTTTTTCACCAGATGTCAGCTATGTTGGTCTCCACCTTCCAAGGACCCTGACCGTCTGATGAAGCATTTTTTTAATTGTATTATAGGTGACATGATGGTGATTTATTACCTATTATCTAAAATTCAAAAGCTTTAACAAACCATCCAAATGATCCATCCTCAGGGATTTTGTAGTTCTCACCTTGTTTGAAAAATTTATTGGGTGCATGGATATTTTTAGCTCAACTACTGTCCGTATTTTTCCTGGCATGATTGGAGTTTCATCCTTGTCAGAGTTCCAATCTAATTTTCCCTCAACACCCCTTCAAGGTGGAACACAAGCGGAATATTGTTAAGAGGAAACATGAGGATAATCGAACTACAAATTCCAGAAACAGAGGCCATCATGCGACGGTGAAGGAAAAGAAAGCATATCTGAAGGTTAAAGTGATCCGAACGTACTACCTTCCTTCGCTATATGACACCGCTGTGAAACATGAGATGAGAACAGATAGAACTGCATGCTAGTATTTCCCGCAAAGAGCCCTGTTTCTGGCAGAGCATCGAGGGAGGCTGGGGAAAAGAGGTGAGCAGAAATTACTGTGTTGAGAAATAAAATCCGTGATGTGATTGGTGTGTCAATGCCAATTGTTGTAACAATTGGAAGAAACCACTTAGACACAAATATAATCAAATAAAGATGGGAAGAAGGAATATAGATTTAAAATGAAGACCTTCTGAGGTCCACTCATGCTTTGAAAACCCTCAACATCGAAGACTCCTGGAGTTCTCAGACAGCAAACACTGAATGAATTATTCAGTTCCTGACTGGATGATCCCCGATGGGATATTCACTCTTCTTGTGCCATAGAGCACCACTTGATGGTAAAAGCTCACTGGGACAAATGGGAGGTGCTGAAAAAAGATGTGCACTTAAGCAAAACACAGCCCCCTCCACAAACTCCCTCTTCTGAGCTCAGCCAAGATCAATACACAGCAGGGGACAGATGTTGCACAATACAAACTGGTGAAAGGGGTCATTCGGAAGAAAGTGTGCATGCTTGGCATGTAAATTTTAGGACAAACGATCAATTTCAATGAGCCACACAATTGATGAGGCCCGATTGAGTGACCTCCATTGACTTTTTCCTTTTTTTTCCAAACTATATTTAGGAATACAAGTCATCAGTAAGCATGTAATTGCAGCCTTTTGGCCTAGACAGTCATGCTGACAGAACATGAAATTTTATGTTGGTCTGAAACCAGTATATTGTGTAATGCTGCCATCTTCAGGTGGTTTTTACTTTACATTTGATTCATGTGGAAGTGTACCCTCTGCTCCTCCAAAAAAGAAAGGATGTCTTCCGACACTCCTCGGCCACGCAAAAAGTCGATAGGTGATGACATTACTATATGTCCTGTCTTCCGAGCCACACTTAACGTACTGTACGTAAATTCTGACTTTAAAGTCAGAATTCCGAGAATAAAGTCAGAATTCTGAGAATAAAGTCAGAATTCTGACTTTAAAGTCGCACCGAAAATAATTCTGACTTTAAAGTCAGAATTCTGAGAATAAAGTCAGAATTCTGACTTTAAAGTCAGAATTCTGAGATTAAAGTCAGAATTTTGCCAACCATATTTTTTTTTTCTTCAGTGGCCCTAATCATCTTCCGTAGGAAGTTGATTTAAGATGGCAAACACAATGGAAAAAAAACTGAGGTACATGGTGTCAGCATTGTGTACATCACAGTTCTGGGTGTTAATGTCTTCCTGGTTCTTGAGGTGTGCAGTTTGCATGCTCTGCCTGTGTTTGTGTGGGTTTGCCTTGGTTCACTGTAGTATCATCAGTTTTTAATTAATTAATTTATTTTATACAAAAAAACATTCAAGCTAATTTCACAGGAAGACTCGAGACAGTCGGGAAAATAGATGGAAACTGTGTTCATATGTTATGCTATCATCTGCTTGACTCATATTTGCAATATTCTTTGAGAGATGGCAGGGTTCAAAGCAGGGACTCACTTTCAGCCAGCCCTGCCGTTTGATGGCTCAGACCACCCCACTTTCATTCACAGCATTTTATGAAAAACGGTTTTAAGTTTACCCTTATTGGTATATCAGTCTGAAATGGCTTTTTCACTTTCTCCACCATCATGACCCCCAGTCCCTGTCCCTGGCCACTCCAACTCAGTAGGGAGTGTTTGGGATACCTTGCTTTGCATAGCAGGAAGGCCGCGGGCTTGTGACCAACATACCTGACATCTGGTGATCACAAATATATATATATATATATATATATGCTAACCTTATATATAGTGGCACTGTCTATATATTACGTGATATCTGTTATATATATATATATTATGAGAGGCTAGGCTAGCTCTCAGCGGGACGGGACAAGAAGTGCAATGGACGACAGGTTTGGATACAAACAAAAGGTTTTAATCAAGGGTTCCAGGGGGAATTCACAAGCAACAAAGGTTCGAATAGTGCCTCTTCCAATACTTGTCAAAATAAAGTCTCTTCTGCTACTTAAATCCAAATAAAGTCTCTTCTGAGGTAAAACTGAAGACGGAGTTCTTTACAAGAGTCTCTAGGCCTCACCCTTCTTGACGTCCTCGTCATGTAGCCTAGCCACCTTAGCTAGGTTCAAATCCAGTGTCCAGTCATGTGGTCCCAACTGGCAATGAGTTCCACGCAGCAATCAACTTCTCCACAGAGCACAGCAATCGAGCTTGTCTTTCCCCAAGCTCCACACTCAGAGGTTCTCTGCCTTAAGAGCCCTGCTTTCCAATCAAGTCCTGATCAGCCGCAGGTGTGTGGGTTTAATTGCTGCCTTCGACCAGGTGGGGCCAAGACTCTCTGGGTGGCACCATCTTAGGGGGATGTATTTGCCCTCCAGGACACAGCCTCTCGTGACATCACAATATATATATAAATAGGCGGCCTGGTAGTCAAGTGGTTAGCACACTGGCTTCACAGTACAGAGGTTGCCGGTTCGCGTCCCGGTCCGGCCTCCCTGTGTGGAGTTTGCATGTTCGCCCCGGACCCACGTGGGTTTTCTCCGGGTCCTCCCACACTCCAAAAACATGCATGGCAGGCAGATTGACCCCTCCAAATTGTCCCTAGGTGTGAGTGTGAGAGTGACTTGTACGTCTTTTGGTGGTTTTAAAGTTTTAAAGAATTTTTGCACTTACATCGCCATGCTAAAACGAAACACATTTTACAGAATTGAAACCCTTCCAAATCGATTATCATCGTGAGTAGCCTAATCCTTCCATTCCATTTCATTTCATTTCAACAGCAAAAGGAAAACATTTTGTATTGTGTGGGAACCATGCATGTCATAGCAGCTCTCATCCGTTTTGTATGTACAATAGAGTAAATGTTTGATTTGCAAATCTGTTTTTTTTGAAGATTTTTTTAGATAGCGCTGATCATGACCATGTCATATAACATTTCTTTGTGATCATGACATTAATGACTGCAAATGTTAGCATGGAAATTGGCAACATACTGTAATCTGTGGCTGGAAAGAGTTGTACACATTTTCGGATGCATTCATATTTGTTGGCAAAAGGAATATGTGAACTTTTGCAGCTACAGTATTTCCATGAAATTTGCTGATGTATGGATTTGGAGTCCTGCCGGTTTGATGAAAATTAAAATTATAATAATTAAAATTTGTTAGCTTTTCGACACCGATTTTGATTCATTTCTATCACAGAACACCAACTCAGGCCATTTATTCCAGATTTTATTTTTTTTCATAGTTTTGATTGTGTTATTCTTCATTATGTTAAGGATCAAGAACATTGATGAATCGTGGATAGGTACTTAATATCAAACTTGTCTATAGCAACAAACAAGCAGACAATCATTATTCATCATAATTAGAAGGGAAAGCATCACTATAATGGGGGGGAGGGACAAGCAAGCAAGCAAGGCCATGGATGATGAATAACTGCATTAGCAGTTCGATCCAAATTAAATCAAAGGATCCCTATATCAATTCAGCAGTGAGGTGATGAAGAGGTGAAGTGATCACGTCATTTGTTTATATATCTCAATTAAGTGAAAGGGCCGTTCACCTAATCGAAAAGATGATGCTAATGATGTTCCTCTGCGTTAGCGCGGCTCGTCCAAGACCACAGCCCCAGCCATCACAACCAGTCCATTAAACATCCTTTGTGTGTGGAGGATCAGAAAGGCTGTGAGAGATGTAATCTGCATGGCTTCCCTGCAATGGGTGAGTGGTTTTGCTGTAAGATTGATCTAACCGATCACCTCATTTCCTTTTTCATCTTCCATTGCTGCCAAAACACTGAGTCTGTCTGAGAAAGCAATGTAAAGGCCAAGTACAACACAGGAAAAAGATCAGCAGACATTGTTTTTTTGGTCTGGTGATGCCAAGCTGTCTCTGCATGCTGTGGAATGGTGTAGCGAAAAGGAATATCTTGATGGGGTGCAAATGGCAAGTACAATATGGAAAAAGTCAAGTTGCACATAACCTCAGACGTTGGGCTGCTGTCAAGGATGACATCATGCAAGCCGTCAGCTTACCTCACAAGATTCAGAGGTCAGTGCATGCAATTTGCTTTTTTTTCCATTTAAAACTACTTTTTATTATACAGTAGATCCAGACTAGAGCGAAGAGAGGACATTTACATTCTTCTTCTTTTCCTTTCGGCTTTTCCGCTCAGGGGTCGCCACAGCGAATCAATGTCCTCCATCTATCCCGGTTTTGTGCATCCTCTTCTCTCACACCAGCTACCTTCATGTCCTCTTTGACCACATCCATAAACCTCCTCTTCGGTCTTCCTCTCGGTCTCCTGCCTGGCAGTTCAAGACTCAGCATCCTTCTCCTGATATAGTCGCTCTCTCTCCTCTGGACATGTCCAAACCATCTCAGTCTGGCCTCTCTGACTTTGTCTCCAAAGCCTCTAATACGAGTTGTCCCTCTAATGGACTCATTCCTGATCCTATCCAACCTGGTCACTCCCAAAGAAAACATATTCAGCTATGCTACCTCCAGCTCTGATTCCGGTCTTTTTTTCAGTGGCACTGTCTCCAGTCCAAACATCATGGCTGGTCTCACCACTGTTTTATACACTTTTCCTTTCATCCGAGCTGAAACCCTTCTATCACACGTCACACCTGACATTTTTCTCCAGCCGCTCCAGCCTGCCTGGACAGGCTTCTTCACCTCTTTTCCACACTCTCCATTGCTCTGGACAGTTGACCCCAACTACTTAAAATCCTCCACCTTCTTTAGCTCTTCTCCCTGTAGCATCACTCTTGCACTTGGATCCCTCTCATTCACACACATGTATTCGTCTTGCTGCCACTGATCTTCATTCCTCTCATTTCCAGGGCATATCTTCACATCTCTAGTTTCTCCGCCACCTGTTCCCCGTTCTCGCTACAGATCACAATGTCATCTGCAAACATCATGGTCCAAGGAGATTCTTGTCTAACATCGTCTGTCAGCCTGTCCATCACCATAGCAAACAATAAGGGGCTCAGAGCTGACCCCTGGTGGAGTCCCACCTCCACCTTGAATTCCTCAGTCACACCGACAGCACACCTCACAACTGTCTTACAGTCATGATACGTGTCTTGCACCACTCTGACAGACTTTTCTGTCACTCCAGACTTCCTCATGCAATGCCACAGCTCTGCTCTGGGCACCCTGGCATACGCTTTCTCCAGATCTACAAAGACACAATGCAATTCCTCCTGACCTTCTCTGTACTTCTCTATCAGCATTCTTAAAGCAAACACTGCATCTGTCGTACTATTTTTTGGCATGAAGCCATACTGCTGCTCACAAATGTTCACTGCCAGTCTTAGTCTAGCTTCAATTACTCTTTCCCAGAGTTTCATTGTATGGCTCATCAACTTTATTCCTCTGTAGTTATTACAACTCTGCACATCTCCCTTGTTCTTAAAAATGGGCACGGGTACACTTCGTCTCAATTCTTCAGGCATCTGTTCACCATCTAAGATCTTGTTGAATAACCCAGTCAGGAACACTACCGCCACCTCTCCAAGACACTTCCATACCTCGAATGGTAAATCATCAGGCCCGAGTGCCTTTCCCCCCGTCATCCTCTTCAGCGCCCTCCTCACTTCATCCTTGCTAATTTTTGCTATGTCTTGGTCCACAACAGTCACGTCTTCTACTCTTTGTTCCTTCTCATTTTCCTCATTCACCAATTCTTCAAAGTACTCTTTCCATCTTGCCATCACACTACTGGCACCTGTTAATACATTGTCATCTCTATCCTTAATCACCCGAACCTGCAGGTCCTTACTATCTTTGTCTCTCTGTCTCGCTAGCCTGTAAAGATCAGTCTTACCTTCCTTGCTGTCCAGCCAAGCAGACAAGTCATCATAGGCGTCTTGTTTGGCATTTGCCACCTTGTAACCGTGCGCTGCATCTCCTTGTACTGCTGTCTACTCTCGTCCGTCCTCTCAGTGTCCCACTTCTACTTTGGTAACCTCTTTCTCTGTATACACTCCTGCACCTCCCCATTCCACCACCAAATCTCCTTATCTACCTTTCTCCCACTCGATACACCAAGTAGTGTCCGACCTGTGTCTCTGATTATGTTTGCTGCAGTTTGTCAGTCATCTGGAAGGACCTCTTGCCCACCCAGTGCTTGTCTTACCTCCTTCCTAAATGTCATGCAACACTCTTCCTTTTTCAACTTCCACCATTTTGTCCTCACTTCAGCCTTTGGTTTCTTCATCTTCCTCACTGCCAATGTCATCCTACACACCACCAACCTACGCTGTCTGGCTACACTCTCACCAACCACTACTTTGCAGTCACTGATTTCCTTTAGATGGCGCCGCTGACACAAAATGTAGTCTACTTGTGTACTTCTGCCTCCACTCTTATAGATCACCCTATGTTCCTGTCTCTTCTGAAAGAAAGTATTCACAATAGTCATTTCCATTCTCTTAGCAAAGTCAACCACCACCTGTCCTTCAGCGTTCTCATCTGGAGTCCAAACCTGCCCATCACCTCCTCATCACACTTTGTTTCCTGTGCCAACATGTCCATTGAAGTCTCCACCAATTACAACACTCTCACTTCTCGGGATGTTCTGTATGACTTCATCAAAGTCCAACCAAAATTTCTCCTTCTCTGCAAGCTCACATCCTACTTGAAGGGGGATACCCACAAACAACATTGAACATCACACCTTCAATTTCTACCTTCATACTCATCATTCTTCTGATACTCCTTACTTCTAAGACATTCCTAACAAACTCATCTTTTAAGATAACCCCAACTTCATTTCTCTTTCTGTCTTCACCATGATAGAACAACTTAAACCCTGACCCTACGCTTCTAGCCTTGCTCCCTTTCCACCTGTTCTCCTGGACACACAGTAGGTCTAACTTCCTTCTCTGCATCATGTCAACCAGCTCTCCACCTTTACCTGGCATTGTTCCTACATTCAAAGTTCCTACTGTTAGTTCTATACTCTTGGCGTTCCATTTCTCTCTTTTCCTCCGGGCACACCTCCCACCTCTCCTTCTTCGACCAACAGTACTCAATTTTCCACGGCACCCTGAAGGTCAACAGTACCAATGGCGGCCGTTGTTAACCCGGGCCTCGACCGATCCAGTATGGGATTCAGAGGTTTGATTCGGTTTGATTTGTTTGGGCAAAAAAATTACGTCGGATGCCCTTCCTGACACAACCCTCTGTATTTATCCGGGCTTGGGACCGGCACAATAAGACACTGGCTTGAGCCCCCTTGTGGCTACATTACTACTTCTACTACTACTACTACTACTACTACTACTACTACTACTACTACTAATAATAATAATAATAATAATAATAATAATAATAATAATAATAATAATAATAATAATAATAATAATAGTAGTACTGTAGTAATAGTCCCAGTAATAGTAGTAGTAGTAGTAGTAGTAGTAGTAGTAGTATGATTATTGTAACCTGGCTAATCAAATTGGTAGCACACATTACATGAGGTCTAGTGTGATACAAATACAGTGAGACCTCGGCTTACGAACACCTTACCTTACGAACCTTTCGGTCTACGAACGTCAAATTTATGAAAATTAAACCTTGGAATACGCACTACTTTTCGCGATACACACCCACCATGGCTGGGGGAGTGATCTTCTGATCTGGCCGAGTGATCTTCAGATATTCGGCGGAAGCACACGACCGAACAGCACTCCAGCCGGCGCACCTTTCCACAACCCCTCTCTCTGAATTCACACGTCGATCGTCTACGAGGAGCTATTTGCAGATAATGTTGCTATTATGGGACTGAAAAAGACCGCACCACAGGCTTGTGTTCATCGGAAGAAGACACAAAACAAAATCACTGTCGAGGAGAAGTACGAGATAATTGAAAAACACGAACGAGGTGTGCGTTTGTGTGATTTTGTGGCCCAGTACGATTATGCTAAGTCAACCATTGCCATTCTCCGCAACAGAGAAGCCATCAAGGTGCGTCTGTTGCAAAAGGTGTTTCCATGCTGTCAAAACAACGGTAGGGCAATCGAATAAATTGAAAAAATTCTCTTAATTTGGATTAACGAAAAGCAGCTATCCGGCGACAGCGTGAGTAAAGCAATTTTTTTGCGATATCGCCATGCAGCAACCTGGAAGTTCGGCACTTATTGAGGATTTTAAAGCCAGTGGGATTCACTGCCTCACTCGTCATGGTGAAGCATCCAGTTCTGACCATAAAGCTGCTGAAGCCTACAAGGTGTCATTCCTCGAACTGGTGAATGAAGAAGGCTACGTTCCTCAGCAGGTATTTAATGCGGATGAGACCGGACTTTTCTGGAAAAAGATGCCTAACCGGACTTTCATAACACAGGAAGAGACGTCTGTACCTGGGCATAAACCAATGAAAGATAGGCTCACCCTCCTGTTTTGTGCTAATGCCAGTGGTGACTGTAAGATAAAACCAATGTTGGTTTATCATTCAGAAACCACAAGGGCCTTCAAAAGAAACCAGGTGGTTAAATCCAAGCTTCCTGTAATGTGGAAGTCCAACACCAAAGCTTGGGTTACTCGTCTCCTGTTTATGGACTGGATGCATGATGTTTTCGCTTCTTCAGTGGGGAAATATCTCGAGGAGAAAGGACTCCCTGTCAAATGTCTTCTTCTCCTTGACAATGCCCCAGTGCATCCACCAAATTTGGAGGAGGAACTTCAGGGTGCTCTTAATTTATTTCAGGTAAAATTCCTCCCTCCCATCATAAACCCTCTCCTGCAGCTCATGGACCAGCAGGTGATTGCAAGCTTTAAGAAGCTTTACACAAAGGCTTTATTTACCAAATTCTTTCAAGTGACAAATGACATCGAACTATCCCTGAGGGATTATTGGAAAGACCATTTCAACGTGTTTCATTGTGTTCAGCTGGTACAAAAGGCTTGGCATGGTGTTACCCTCCGATCATTGCAGCTTGGAAGAATTTGTGGCACACATGAATCCTTGAGAGGGATTTTGAATGATTTGATCCTCATGACGCTGTTGTTTTGGACGAAATTGTTTCCATTGGACAGAACATGGGACTTGAAGTCGTTGCAGATGATATCGAGGAGCTTGTTGCTGACCATAATGAGGTCCTCAACACGGAGGATTTGATTACCCTTCATGAGGACAAGCAGCAACAAGCCATCCAGGAGTTGTCATCTGAGGGGTAGGAGATTGCTGCAGCATCTAGTGAGCGCATCAAGGAAATGTTGGCAAAGTGGAATGAATTGCAGGCTTTTATTGAAAGGTTCCATCAAGAAAAGACTGTGGCTATGAGAGTCATCAACATGATGAACGATAATGTGATGTCTCAGCTTCGTAAGACCTTACAAGTCAGAAAGCAACAGGTGTCAAGTAAGAGGTTTTTAATCAGCAAAAATGATGAGGAGAAGCAAAGAGGAGAAGCCACACCAGAGGTTGAGTTACCAACAGTCCTCATGGAAGGTGACTCTCCTTCCATAAACCATCAACGACAATCAAAAAGGTAAATAAAACTTTATTTTACGGAACAGTTTATTTATTTAATTACAGTCCTCATGTGCCTCTCCTTCCTAACAGCAATTCCCTCTGACCTCTGACCTCCAACGCCATTCCATCAAACCATCAATGACGATCACAAAGGTAAATAAAACGACTTTATTTTACCGTACAGTTTATTTCTTTAATTACAGTCCTTATGTAATGTGACTCTCTTTCCAAACAGCAATTCCCGCTGACCTCCGACCTCCAACGCCATTCCATCAAGCCATCAATAACCATCACAAATGTAAATAAAGTGACTTTATTGTACAATACATACATTACAATACAATACAATAGCACATTTATTATACATAGAATAAAGTATGTTGTGTGTAGTTAAAATTATATTTTATGGAAACCTGGGAACAGATTATTCTCATTTTAATGGTTTCCTATGGGAAAATATTTTTTGGGAGACACACTTTTCGGCTTACACACTCTGTCTGGGAACCAATTAAGTTCGTAAGCCAAGGTCTCATTGTAAAGGAAATGTATGAATAGGAGCATGGATGTGACTGATGTAAAAATAATATTTCCTTCTAGGCTAAATGACACACAACACAAAACATTGTGGCCAATGAGATTTGCAATACAGTAAGTTTTCCAACATTGGAGGATGCTCCGGTACTAAACATATCCTGTTTGGATAAGGCAGTGGACGGAGCAACCAAAGAATGAAGTCATGTCTCAGACGAGTTTGGCTTCAGTCCTCCCACTCAAAGGAATCAATTACAGTGGAAGCTTTTTTTGGCTGTGCCATCTGTTGATGAATTGAGCTATAGTTCATTCCAAATGCATGTTTGTTGTCTTGAAAGGTTGGACTCTTCAGACATGTAAATCATTTCTGACTTCATTGTCTCATATTTCATCGACACAAACACTCACGAAAGACATACATTACTTGAATTGAGATCAACTGAGGGCAAAAAGGGAAAGATGAATGAAATATTGCTAAAATGCACCCCACCTTCAAATTTAATTGCTGAAAAGATATTATGTGTTGCACTACAACTGTGGTTTTGGAAATACCAGTGCCCTTTTCAAAAACAAGTCTTGACTCCTGGGTCTTGGATCTTTCCATGTGGTTCCTCTCATGACAGTTATTTCAAGTACAGTGAGACCTCAACTTACGAACTTAATTGGTTCCCAGACAGAGTGTGTAAGGTGAAAAG
Organism: Hippocampus bargibanti; assembly: GCF_051943395.1. Taxonomy (NCBI): domain Eukaryota; kingdom Metazoa; phylum Chordata; class Actinopteri; order Syngnathiformes; family Syngnathidae; genus Hippocampus; species Hippocampus bargibanti. The sequence goes on along the minus strand of NC_142739.1, from coordinate 3,649,050 downwards.
TGTGTATCTCCCAAAAAAAATTCCCATAGGAAACCATCTCATCTCATTTTCCGTACCGCTTATTCCTCATTAGGGTCGCGGGGGTTGCTGGAGCCTATCTCAGCTTTCTTCGGGCACGAGGCGGGGGGCACCCTGAATTGGTTGCCAGCCAATCGCTGTAGGAAACCATTAAAATGGGAATAATCCGTTCCCGGGTTTCCATAAAATATACTTTTCAACTAAATAAGCCTTAAAACTACGCACAACCTACCTTATCCTATGTATAATAAATGTGCTATTGTATTTTAATGAAAGAAATACACTGCACTGTATAATAAAGTCACTTTATTTACATTTGTGATGGTCATTGATGGCTCTTAATTGACACCTGTTGCTTTCTGACTTGTAAGGTCTTATGAAACTGAGGCATCACATTATCATTCATCATGTTGATGATTCTTATAGCCTTTTCTGAATGGAACTGTTCAATAAAAGCCTGCACATCAACTGTTGAATGGCCTGCTTCTGCTTGTCCTCTTGAAGGCAAATCAAATTCTCTGTGTTGATGAACTCATTATGGTCAGTAACAAGCTCCTCGATGTCATCTGCATTCACTTCGAGTCCCGTAGGTGCTGGCAGAGATTTTATGACAACAAAAGGCGCGAGTCCGATGATTCCACGGACGCGGAAGAAAACGCGACAAAAGAAGGCGGGCGGGGCAAATAAAATGGCACACTCGCGTCTAACAATCACCTCGTGCAAAGCAAACTTTTGGAGCACAAGCAAACTTTTGGAGCACAGGACATAGCGATGAACTTTCGTCGTAATCATGTCACTGGTGAGGTGACAGTGACTCGTTGAAATGAAATGAAATTGAAGTGTAGCAAGCGGCAGCCACGCCCGACCTGTCAACTCACACGTGACAATTTAGCGTGACTATTGACACGCTGTTCCGGTGTGTGTGTCAAAACACTAGCTTACCATGACACATGACTCTACCCTTTAGCCCATAGTGTCCAAACTACGGCCCGCGGGCCAACTGCAGCCCGCAGTCCATTTTTAATTGGTCCGCAAGAAATTTTATGAACAGAATATTTTTATAAATAATAATAATAAAATAATAATATATTAATTAATAATAATAATTAAATATAATTAAAATTAATAATAATAATAAATTTTATAAACAGGAATATGGCCCGCACTTCTAAGTTTTAACACCAGGGGGAGTTACTGTTGATCAAGGCAGTTGCTCAACCAAAAAGGCCAATCCCAGAAGAAATTTACCCGTTACTACAGGCCCGGCCAACCCGCGGATCCCAAGCCGCATGCGGCTGTTTGGCTGATTTCATGCGGCTCTTAAGGGGCCGACTCGTAAGGGGCGTCCACATGACAAGCGTAAAAAAAGTTTGGCGCTGGCGCTGCCATTCATCCTCTATGTACCGTAATTTCGTGACCATAGCGCGCGCTGCACCTTTTTGAGAAAATTTAAGACTTTTAAGGGCACCTGAGAATCGTGAAGACTTAAGTGCACCTGATAGTCGTGAAATTACGGTATCAAGCTGACCATGTGACGTTAACACGCATATGCGTGTGATGAAAATCAATCATTTATGTCGTAAACCACAGGTGGCCAACCAATCAGAGACTCGACACAAATTGTTTTCAACGTAAACAATTCATTTGCGTCAAGTTCGCTCTCAAAATGGCAGGGAAAAAAATGCACAGCAAAACGAAAATATGAAGACGAACACAGGACGTTTTTAACAGAGTGGGAGAGTTTATATTTTTTGGTTGAGCGTAAGGGCAAGCCATTCTGCCTTATATGTCAGGCGTCATTGGCACATTTCAAAGCGTCAAATCTTCAGCGCCACTTCAGCTCACTCCACGCGAACATCGACCAAGAATTCCCCAAAGGGACTGAACTTCGCAAGCACAAGTTGGTCACTTTAAAAACTCAGACTGAAAAGCAGATAATTTTTTTCCGAAAATTTACAAAGCAACCACGAGTGGATTATGGATCTAGCTTTTTTGGTCGACATGCAGTGTCACTTGGACAAACTGAACCTTAACCTGCAGGGTAAGTCAAAAATTCTGCCTGACTTGGTGCAAAGTGTGTTTGCGTTTGTCAACAAACTGAAGCTGTTCAGGGCGCATATTCAAAAGGGAGATTTAACACATTTTTGCACTCTGCTAAAAGCCAGCGGGCAAGTCACCACCGATACCCTGGATAAGAAACGAGCCAGATATGCAACACTGGTTGAAAATTTGCACGAAAACTTGTGACCCGATTCCGTGATCTACAACTGAAAAGGCCGCAGATTACGTTCCTTGTCGACCCGTTTAATGCGGAGACGGACTGTTTGAAAGCCCCGCTAGTCACAGATGAAGCTGCGGCTGAGTTAGAGATGATCGATCTTTGTAAGGAAGATCAATTGAAACCTGCTTTAAGCGAAGGGACCATTGAGTTCTGGAAATGCGTGCCAATGGAAAAATACCCCAATGTCAAACCGGCTGCGCTTAAGATACTGTCAATGTTTGGGTCAACATACGTCTGCGAGTCTGTGTTTTCTACCCTGAAACATGTGAAATCAAAGCATCGATCGGTTCTGACTGACACTCATGTAAAAGAATTGCTTCGAGTGGCAACAACAGAATGCAAGCCATATTTAATGAGGATTGTTCAAGACAAAGAATTCCAGAAGTCCCACTAAGCAACATGCAAACTATTGTCAATTATTACATTTTTGTTTGTGGACTTGGTTTTAATGAGTTTGTGTGTGGAAAGACAGTGTTCTTTGTTGCCTGTGGTTTTAGTACTCTCAGAGTCAATTTCCAATGTATTTGCTGATTTTGTATTTAAAAGGTGATACTTATAATAAATCTGTCTGAGCAGAGGTCGGTGTGTGTGAGGGATGGGGCGATGGAGTGTTCATGTGTGCCCATGTTTATCAAAGTCAGCGTTATTGTCGAATATGCTCATATGCATGGCATACAGCACAGATGAAATTACTGTGCAATCGGACCCAGCGTGCAAGGCACTTATAATGACTTTAACAAACATAATAAACACAAAAACGCCAATTTGACGGGAGAGAGAGGGGAGCCGGGGAGCCGGGAGCCGCTGCGTGTTCACGCACCGCCATCTTGATGTGGCTCTTTGCAGTAACAGTAAAAAATGTGGCTCTTAGACTCTGATTGGTTGGCCACCCCTGCGTTACTAAATAGGGCAGAAGCAATACGCCAAATCTACAGTGTAGATTTTGCTGCAGTAGTCATTTGTCATCATGGTGAACAATGCAACGTTTGCATTGCTTGCTACAAGCCACTAAGCCCCTTTCATAAGTCTTGTGTTGCTTTGTGTAAGCGGGTTCGGTAAATGATACAACTTCTGGATAGAGTTGAGGTTCTTTATTAGGACGGCTGTGTTGGTTGGAGGGAGAAGGCAATTGACATGTGTGGCTGTCGTAGGCTCTCATCAGACTGACTTGCAGCAGCGCGCATGCTCCTTTGATCTAATGCACAGTTTACAGTCACTGTTTAATGTAAATTTACGTTTTGTAGCGTCATATATGTTGTTAGCTTCTTTTGAATCTTTCTTCTGGTTTGAGGTTCTGTGCATCTATTTTGGAAATTGATATGCAAATGATTGACCTTAGAACGATTGCGAAAGTCCGGAAGAAAGAAGCAGGCTTCTGATTGGCTGCCGTGCCGAGTATGCAAATTTCAACAGCAGGTAGCCGATGTCTATGTGCTCGGCGACGGTACACGTGTATTGTTAGCGCGTGAAGGCGAGAGGGCGTCCGTGGAGAGTTTGTAGAGCGCGCGGTCAGGACAAACCATCCATGATTTTGCGGAATTTAACAGTAGGTATTATTGAGCTTGAATATTTCATTGTGTAATATGTTTTGAATGTTGAAAGTGATTCCATTTTTCAATAAATGTTGATTTCTTTAACTTTAACCCTTCATGGAAACTTATTAAAAACAGATGTAATCTTAATAAATCACAGTGCATATGTTATTTTAATCTATTTCTATTTCCTCCTTCAAGTATCTGCGAAATAGTATGTAAACGTCATATCTTGCATATTCCATGAGACAAATGTATTAACTGATTAAGGATATTTTTCACATTTGAAAGACAGTTAATAAATTGGGTTGTAGTGTACATACTGTGCTATAAGGTTTGTACACACGACATTTAAAGGACAACCGGCACCATTTTTTTTCCCCCACTGACATCAGAAAAACGTTTTATAGCATCTACAATACCCAAAACAGGCAGGCTGATATTTTTAGTCAAATGAAAAACACAAATAAAAATGACTTCAAAATGAATCTGGAAATGGCCAGTTTCAGAAGGTCCCACCCCCTTGTTCGTGACGTCACGCCAAGACGTCTTGCCTTGCTCGAGAATCAAAACAATGGCTTCAGATTCAGAGAAGATGCTTTCTTGTTACTCATCCAGTTATGAATATGATTCAAATAGTTCTGAAGAGGAAAGCATAAATGTTTTTAATTGATTAAAGAAGTCCTTCCGTCTCATTTTGAGGTGTTTGGACTCCAATTTAGCGCCCAGAAAATGCAGAAGATGGCGCCCAAGCTCCTTTGGAAATGGGCTGATTTGTCAGCTGGGAATTTGTGTCAGCGAATATCAAATAGTTGTCTTGGTGCAACACACAACGATTCACCATCGCGTTATTTATGTGTTTTCCTTCTAATTTTGCCATCAACACGGATCAACACGAAGTTTTCAGACTAAACAAAGTACCGCAAAATGCATTGTGTGTCGCGTTCTTGGTCAGGGGCGGTCCTAACGTGACGTCACATGGGGATCGTCATCAATTCTAAAACAAGACTTCATGAATATTCAGCGCAAGTCTTAAAACGTAAACTACAGCTATATGCTGTGGAATCTTTGCAAAATACGCTCAGTCGAAGTCATTTGAAGTGATTTTACAAATTATGGACATAACTTGTCCGGGGGGCGTCGGTTGTCCTTTAATCCTTTAGGTTTAGTATTTACGGCCCAAACACTCCCTCCAAATGGAGGGAGTACCACCAGCCGAGGACCACTCCCTGTGGCCCCACTGATTGTTCCTACATTCCTGACTAACGACTGGCCTATTTGCCCCACTCCCACCGGTATCACCTCATCAGCATTACGGGTGTTGCCTAACCTGTTTTGCCTAAGCAGGCTATTGTATGAACGATCCAAATTGAACTTCACCCCACCAGACCGGTTTAATGAAGGATTTTGTTGTTTTATAAGAATCACTTCTTTTACCCCCCTTTCAAACCATGTATGTTAATTCGCTAAGATTTTAACCTCATTGTCGTCAAATGAGTGGTTGCTAGCTTTTAGGTGCAAATGTAATGCCGATTGAGGCCCACTTTTATTATCCTTGCGATGTTGATAAGGTCTTTTTTTGAGAATTTGTTGAGTCTCCCCAATGTACTGCTCTTTACAATTTTCATTCTTACAATGTATTGAATAAACTACATTACTTTGTTTTTCATTTGGTAGCCTATCTTTTGGATGCACTAATTTTTGCCTTAACGTGTTTATCGGTTTGAAATAAGTAGGAATTTTGTGTTGCCAAAGGACTCTGTAATTTTTCAGAAATTCCTGCAATGATACTTTGATGACTTGCACTGAATTGAATCAGCCAGGGGTGCATAGTCCGGACAGTAGCTGCTGACAGCCAGCCTCAAGCACATTTCCAAATGTTCATCATTAATGGTGGAACGGTATTTGGACTTAATGATCTTCATGTAGGAAAAGGCTGACTGACATAAATAAGTGGAGTCGAATAATGCAGTCAAGGAGATAGCACATTTCCTCATGTTGGGGTACTTTTCCTGTGTGAGTAAGTTACTGAACTGTCCATGAGCCCTGGACTTCAGCAGTGAGAACACTCACAATCTCCGACGTCTTTCCACATTTACTGGGTTAAATCCTCAGCCATGGCTTCACAGCGCCATGTAACTGTATGTCTTGACAGCTGCAGAGCTTTGATTGAAGATACTATCTCTGAACAATGAGTCAGCTGCTTCAATGAATGCTTCTTTTACCATCTCTCCGTCTTGGAAGGACTTATTGTTTTTAACGATGGCGTGACTCACCCGGAACGATGCTTCGGTGGCGTTGAGTGAAAAATGACTGCTGTCCGGACAACTGGGATTTTAGTTCGTCCACCGTTCTCTTTCACAGCTGGCTTTTCGGCGGGAAGTCAATGTCGTATTTTCCATGAACAGTCCGAAAATGCCGCTCATGGTGAGACGCACATCAAGGAGATCAAGGAATTGAAAGACATTAAAGCTGCGGTGCGCACCGGTGAGGCCACAGGGCTCCCCTCCTGGATCCGAAGTCGGTGAAAGCGATGAAGGAAAAATAAAAAATAAAAGTCATTCTGCGACACGAAGAGGTCAGGCACGATGACGGTCGCTCACCGGGCATGGCAGGCGTCGGTCGGGAGGGTGCCGAGAAAGTTTCGTGGTGCCTGAAGTCGTTGTACGGGAGCACGCGCAACGTGTGCTCTACGACTGCCAGTTTGAGTCGATCAATGGAAACTTTCCTCGCGGCCGTCGAGTCGATTCCGGAAGGTCTTCTCACCGCGGAGTCGTTCACCTGGGGTTGGTCGAGTCGGGGAATCGATGAGGGAGTGTGAGGACAGGGAGCGTGGGGTTGGTCATACTGCCGGGCACGGACAGGCCGGTCATCGGCGACGGTGGCATTGATCGCGCTTCCATGGCGCTCTGCAGGACGCTGAGGAAGCATGCTGACGTCGGCAGCCGAGTCGGCCATGAAGCGTCGGCCATGAAGTGTCTTCCCGAAGTCTGATCGTGGATATAAGCGATGTCCGATCGTGGACATATACGATGTCCGATCGTGGACATAAACGATGCAGTTAGTTGCAGAGTCGCCAGGCGAATTGGACGGTGTTGGCCATCAGGGTGCGGCAGGTTTCATGGGTGGTGGCGGCCCATCGGTAGCTCGACTCGAGGGGTCTTGCTGTGAAGATGCGGGTTCAAGGGCGGCTGGGAAATCTGGTTCTTTCCATTTGGAGAGTTGATTGGGCTGAGGATGAGGGAAAAATCCTCTTGGCTGGCTCGCCAATAAAGAGTTTGATGGTTATCTTTATTTGTAAGTAGGTTCGTTGTTAGATCTCCCAGGCAGGTGACGCGCAGAGCTTGATCGTGGCGTGGAGTCGAGCAAGTCGTGCCGTGATGTCCGTCCGACGCCCGGGCGTGCCTGTGCGGGGCTTTGCAAGTCTCTTTGAGTCTGTGAGTCCGAGATGAGTCTGATCCTCTCTGTCCCACGACAGCTGCTTTTATACCATTTTCAAACGTGTGATATGCATCAGGGTGAGACGCACATCAAGGAGATCAAGGAATTGAAAGACATTAATGCTGCGGTGCGCACCGGTGACGCCACAGTCTCACTGTATATTATTTCTCGGTCGCAAGAAAAAACATTTGAGATAAATTAACCTGTCACGCAGGTTGTGGTTTTGTGGTCAAATGAGTTAAATGTTTCTTGGCGGGATGCAGAAGCCCTCTGGAGTTTTGTCGCTAGTTGTCGGAGGACAAGAAATCTTCGCATTTAGCCAATAAACACTTAGTTGCTCAAGAATATATTTCTTATTTAGGTTTCGGTTGACATTATATCGTGTTACTTAGAGGTCGCATAGAAACTACTGTCAGGGTAGCTTTCAACATGAGCTACAATGAAAACATTTGAGCACAAGAGCTAATATTTTGCTCATGCACCAGAATGAGGAAACCAAAGCATCAGGAACTCTGTTTTCATCTATTACCACTCTCTGACATTATCAATTTGAAAGCGAGAATTTCCAGTTGTTCTTTTTTTCTTGTTGGATACATTCTCCGTGGTGGAGATGTTGACCAGGTTGTTCAGTTGAAGTCAAGAGGGTGCGCAGAGGCCTGAGGAAGGGAGTGTGCTGTTGTCCATTTTCAAGAACAAGTCAATGTGTACATTTGTTATCCAGGAATAAAGTTGATGAGATACACACTTAAGTTATGGGAAAGAGTAGTGGAAGTTCGACTCAGGGCACAGCTGAGTTTTTGTGGGCAAGATTCATGTTTCATGCCAAGGAACACTACTAAAGATTAATTATTTCCCTTGAGGCTGCTGGAAGCAAAGTCCAGAGAAGGTCAGTAGGGACTGCAGTGTGTCCATTTATCTCAAGAAAACCTACGACTGGGGACCCAAATAGGAACTGTGATACTGCACGAGGAATTCTGGAGTAGAAGAAAACAACAGTACAGAACGTGTGCGGGTAGCAGAACAGTTGAAAGTTGTGCTTTCTGTGTGACAGATGTTTCTTGGTCGAGATTTGGCTCCGTCAGGGATCAGCTCTCAGCCTCTTCCTCTTTGCATGAGTGATGAATAAACTGACAGGTGAGCTGAGACTGGATTTGCGATGGATCATGATGTTTGCAGATGACAGCAAATGTGTTCTGCAGAAAAAGAAAGAAACGGGTGTAGAAATGAATGAGGAAGACATACGCTGAAAATTAGATATAAGGCCGAATATATGTCTGTGAAAGAAAAAAAAGTGGACCGTAAGGAAGAAAACTTCAAAATCTTGGGGTCAACAATCAAGACCAATGTTGACTGATAAGATGGTGAAGAAACTGATGCAAGCGGGTCAGGACGGGTGCAGTTTCAAATTCTTGTTTCTCTTCTTGGTTCGGTGTTCAACGAAGTTCTCTGATAAAAATATCAGTGACGACGATAGATGGTGAACAAAAAACTACTTTATTCTAGTGAGACAGAAAAAGCACTTCTCTCGTCTCGGCAGGAGCGAAGGCAGGAGCACACAAACAAAGATCACAAAGAGAAGTGAAGAGCTCCCGCTCCGACTAGTTGTTGAACGTACACAGAAGCGATCTGTTGTCCAATCAGCTACGGACAACTCGATCTTCCGTCCAATCGGCTACGAACAACTCAGTGTTGGGAGGACCTTAGACTGAAATCTGGAGTTGTTGCCTCTTGCAACAACTATTGAACTAATAAACTTGATAATGCCATGTAAACTAGATTAAACATGCAATAATCATAGTATGTACTAAGCTAAACATGGAATAACATAATATGTTTACTAATCTAAGCATGAAATAACGTAATATGTTTACTAATGTGCATAAGCACTCTATCAAAAACTGTCAAGGGTGTTACGTGATAGTCTTGGTGAGGATTAAGTTTATGAGAGAATGGTGCACACTGTAAAACCCAACAAGTTGAAAGTACTCAAAAAAATTATGGCAACTGATTACGTCAATATTTTTTAGTGCAGTTTACTCAAAATTTTTGAGTAGTGGAAATAAATTTGAGTTTGACTGAACTTAAATGTTATGAGTTTGTTTGAACATAAATGTTATGAGTTTGAATGAACTTAAAAGATGTACTTTCAGTTTACTTTAATATTTTCTTGTTATCTTAATTTTTAAGTTAAAATTAGGTTTCATATTTCAGCGTAACCAACTCAAATGTATAATGTCACATGAAAAAATATATTCATGTATACTGTACTTACATTTGCCTTCTATGTCTAAAAACAAAAACCCACCTCACATGTCTGTTTCAGTCCACATTTTTTTATTTAGGTTTAAAACAACCTTTGATAAAACATTCATGATAACAGTATCAAATGCACAGCATGTCCACGTACCAAAACAACAAATAAACCCCTGAACAGTTCTTTTTTAGTAATTAACACAACATCGTGATAAAGATGTGAAATAAACACAACAAAACAAAACAGAAAAAAACAACAAATTATACTCTGCTGTTCTGTTAAAAAAATAAATTCTTTGACAAGCATATACTTGAATAAATACAAGAGAATACATTTCAATATACTCGTTATAAGGTGCAAATCAAAGTAAAACTTACTAAAAACAAACAGTATTCATGAAATGAAAAAAGACATTTTGGTGGAATCCAAGTTTACACATCAAATTATGAATAGAAAATCAGTCACAAACAGTACATCAATGTTTAGGTATACAAAGCAGAGTAAAACTATGAAATTACTTATCCAGTGTTGCTTTGTTCCGTAATATTGGAGGCACTGGTGCCTTCAATATTGCGGAACAAAGCATTTTTCAAATTTAGCAGGCGTGGTTTGAGTGGTCTGTTATCATCAAGACACAGCAGTATTTTCTGAATGAAGGTGAATGTGTTAATTTTTTGGGAGAATCTAAATGCAGTGCATACATTAAACCAAACAAGAGGAGGTGTGTATCAGCCAACCTGGGGAGACATCTCACAATAATGCCATCTTCTATCACAACAGAAATGCTGTTGGGGTTAAACAAGATGGCGCTAGTTGTCAAGTGCGACAGGAATGTTTTCAATGTCTGGATCCTCTTCCCACTGCAAAATACATCAATAGACATTTGTGTTAAGTCAGGCAATACATACATTGCATGTTTTGAAGAACTGTGAGTCATCTTCTCGTAGGTATGCATGGAGAGCACGAAGGGCCAGACTGCGTCTCGTGTATATCATGCAGTACTTTTATAAAAAGCAAGTGGAGATAAAAGCCTAGTTTTAATTTGGGGAAAGCGACAGGAGCTTAACATTGCAGTACTTGTCTTCAGCATCTCAAACCCAATACAGTGGCCTATGGAGAATTAAGTTTAGGTAAAATTCTGTTCAATATAAAAAATACATACATGTATTATTTTTAATATGATTCGGGTAATTAATCATGTAGCATTAATAAAAATGTAAACATACCTTAGATAATGGTGGTGTTACTCAATTTCCACCCTGGGGCGAAAAGGTTGAATAGAAAAAACAGACAACAAATGTAATCATTTAATTTAACACCCTGATCCATGTTTACTTTTTAAATTGAATAAATAATCTAATTTACCAGATTAAATGATGCCATCAAGCCAGTCAGGTGTTTGCAGTTTGAGAAATGGTGTTTGCAGTTTCAAAAATACATTTAAAAAGTTTTATGTTTACACATGAATGACCATTTAAAACTACACCAATTGTACAGAGTGATATTTCATTTGGCTAGCATTATATTTACTTAGTGCCTTTTTAAAACGGCAGCACAACTGTTGCACGTTGAATTAGCATGATTTATTGTGCTGCCGTTTAAAACAAAGTTAACTCAAAGCACCAACCTGCTGGCGTTGCAGCATCTGTGTGGCACATTTCGGGTGACCCTTATAACTTTTGAAGTTCATATGAAACTTAATTTAACACCCATTTGACGATTATTCTCAGACCTTCGCCGACACAAACATAACTTTTTATCACCTCGTGATAGTTGCCGTGAACTCAAAATGTTTGCATAAACGATTGCCATGAACTCAAAAGTATTGATCTACTGCAAATTAAAAACGCAGGACTCATTCAAAAACTCAAAACGTTTGAGTTTTTGAAACTAAAAATCGGCTTTTGAGTTGACTGACCTCAATGACTTTGAGTCAGTAGTACTGTTCGGGTTTACAGTGTGATTTATGGAAAAGACACAGTGGATCTGAAGGAATGACAAACAAAGAGATTGAGTTGTCAGAAATGAAGATGTTTGGATTTTCTTTAGGATAGGATTAGAAATTCAAATATTTTGAGGGAAAAAAGTTCCAGAGAGCCATCTTAGAATTTGGACGATCCCAGGGAGAGATAATGAGTGTATCAGTCGTACAGAGCTCCCAAGAAAGAGGGCAAGAGGAAGACCGAACAGAATGTTGATGAATGTCTTGAGGGAAGATATGAGAGAGTAGGATGAAGTAGATGACGACACTCTGTGGTGACCCCTCATGGCACAGGCCATCTCGATTCTTTATGAAATGTGCAAATATGCACTCCTATTTTCATAGCTATTTTATTTAATCTCTTTTGTGACACTTGAGACAAAAGCCCATTTTCCTTCCAATGTCAGACTCAATTTGGAACCCAAACACATTTTCAGAGTCAGCAGCCCTTGAAGGTGAGTTGTAAAACCTGTGCATGCACAAAGGTACAACACACGCACCCTCTTGCAGATACACAAGCAGATACACAAACACACACATGGATGCAAACACACACACACGCACACACACACACACACACACACACACACACACACACACACACACACACACACACACACACACACACACACACACACACACACACACACACACACACACACACACGGTGTACTGTATTAACATTGTCAAGGTGTATTATTACACCTTTGGGAAATTTGCTGATGGCAGCTGCCGGGTGAAGGTTCTGCTTACCTTAACAGATTGGTTTACAGAGGAACCAAGCAAATATCAATAGGGCATGTATGGTGATACACTGCTCAAGGATAAGGAGATTATGCGTAAAACCACTGGAAATTCGATGGAGCTTGGCAATTAAAAGCTGTCGCTTCATGCAAATCTCTGCATATATCCCCCCACAATTTGTAACGCACAAACGATGTGAAGAGATGTCTCACTTCATTTGGAGCAAAGAAACTAGCTGGATCCCCAAACAGAAGACATAAACAATAACAAACCATAAAAAAAGAGATTTTTTGTCTTTGTCACTACGCACCGATAAGAAACTCAAAGCGCTGGTCAATATTGACCAGAAAATGCACATTAACGAAATTGCAAAATTCAATCCAATCTCCGAATTACATTCTTAAATACTTGATGAATAATGAGGAGACAAACACACCACCTGCTGCCGAATCTGAACATGACAATGTTCTTTCGTTAATCAGGAATGTTTCTTGCTCATAAGATAACAGTGAACCCAAATTGTATATTTCTACTGAAACATTCAAGTACAATACAAGTTTCAAAGATTTTGCTGCAGTACTAGAGTAATTCAAAGACACTTTTTGAATTAAGAATTAAGAATGCGCTAGTACACCGACGCTTAACAGGCTAAAAATATGTACTTTGAACATTTCTTGCTGACAAGAAAAACGGTTTGTCAACATCTTTGCAACCTTTTGCAAAGTGACCTGACTCAGGTCACTTCAAGTGACCTGAACTAATCTGGCTTTTCAGTGATATACGCCAAATAGCTCTCTCAGATGCATCTGTAAGAGCTTGTATAATGCTTGAAATCATGCAGAAATTTGAATTTACGTGATCATTCCAACTTGGTCTGAACGAGTCTGCAGGCCACTGTGCTCAAAGAGCAGCAATCTTTCTTTACACAAATCCCTTGATCTATGCTTCAAGACAATCGTCTTACAGGTCTTCAGACATTTTTTTGGCTCAAAGTCGGTTTGTACTCTGACAAAGACTTAACTGCAGGGCTTAACATAAAGTAGATACAGTTGTCCCTCTTGTAATGATGTTTCAGTCAGTTGACTTTTCCAAAGTCGGCTCCAATTAAGATGATAAAACACCTCTGGGATAATCAACGGGTAAGCAAAGGCTGTGAATACGAACACACATGATGTATTTATTTTTATGTACCGTAATTGTTTTTTGAGCAAATGGGCATACATTGTTTTACATTATGCGGCTTTGTGTGTCAAATTTTGAGAAAAAAATTAACAATTTGAGACAAAGACTGCAAAATGAAAACTCAATGCTAATTTTATTTAGTTTTACTTTATAAAAGTATTCTTGGTGTAATGTGCAGTATTTGAAACTGTACTGTTGGTTATTTGGATACTGAAGAAATGACTCTAAGCAGGCTGTATGTCATTATGAGAGGTCAAACCATGTCATGTGGAAAAGATGTCATGAAAAATGCCTCGCATAATCTAAATTCAATCAACTCGAGCCATTTGGGCAGAATGGGGACGAATCATACACTGAAACATTTCAAGATTCTCTTTTGAGATGAATTAATGAAAATGATTTTCATGTCCATACATGATTTATGAGCCTAACAGTGTGCTGCCCCCCAACACACACACTCACACACACACACATGCGCGCGCAAACACACAGAGGCATCTTCTGGCATTGTTTATTTCATGCTGGCACACACGAATGCAACGATTTGAGCAGCATCAGTAGGTAAGACAGACAAAACATGTGCATTGTTTAACTACAATATTCTGCATTTCATAATGTCCTTAAAATATTGACTTATATGTTCATTCAAAATCTGAGTGGGCGGGTGAGTGACTACCACGTTTCTCACACGAACATAAGTATTTGTGTCACCTTCGATCGTTATCTGACAATGCTTTTTTTTCACACACAATCTCCACAAATGTTGATTTTAATCTTCCTCGGCTTGGCATTGCTCATCAACAAACTTCAACGTTCCACCTCATTTGGATTTTTTTTTTTACATTCATTAATTTATTTCTTTCACCAAATTATATTGTAGCCAAAGTTTACACTTTGCCGTTTATAAATTTGGTGAATATCACCATCCTACTGTGGACATGGGTGACAGAGAGAGATTCCATCGAGGAAAAACGCTAATCAGCTTTCAAATGATACTCAGGCTGCTGGCGACATCCAGGGCCCAATTCCAAAACATTCGATAAACATTACGGTGCATCTTTGCAGTGACAAAGGGCCACAGACGATGATGTATTACCCATAGAGCAGGAATAGCAGCATTGTAAAGAGAGGCTCACAAGATCAACACAGAGCAGAGGAGTGTGCACAGTGCATGGGAGAGCGGTCCAATGCAGTCAAATTGCTGAGTTGAGTCAAAGCGACTTGGAGCTTTGGCTCAGATGCACAAGCTGAAGCTGTGCTTACTGGCTTAGCATAGCACTGCACCAGAGATGAACTGTCACTGGATATTACCTTGCACAACACTGAGCAGAATATCCCACAGAGTGTACCTCTTACAAGACTGACTTCCACTCTGGGGACTCTGGCTACTCTCTGAAATGTATATGTGTATGATTTTGAGGTTCAGAAGCTTCTCATTAAAAATGAATACATCCTTAATAATAAACAAAAGCTCTCCAAGATTTCCGTTAGACCAAAAGGCCTTCTAGTGTAGTGTTTGTGACAATTTAGTTAGCTTGCTTTTCACTAGTTTTGTAACCTAGGGTGACAGTTATGATCAGTGTCAGTAAGTTATGATCAGTGTCAGTTATTGACCGTACTAGATAATCACTAAATTGAAGCAACTGGTTAATTAGGCACCATGTTGTCATCCACTTGAACAAACCAACAAATCAGTGTCAATTAACGCCTCTTTTCTTTGCACTCAAGAAATCAAGTAATGTGTAGTAAAACCACCGCTCTAAACAACAGTAATTCAGCCATGTTTCATTACTATCATCAGCAGTCGTACAAATAAATTGACATCTTGTTACAGTACATTTCACAAGGTAAAAACCCACGACCGCTTTCGGAGTAAATACAATATTTATAGTCTATGGAGTATTTATTCGGAGCGTGTCTGCGCTGCAAAATCTGTCCACAGTCAGAAATAAGGATACATTAGGAGTCTATAGCCATCCCTAAAGATACAAATTTACAATAAAACCCATGGGGCTAACTCATTGGAGTCAAAGGTTTCCAAGCTATAAAAGTCAACTCAAAAGGAGCAGTAGTCATATTGTGGTATATTTCTATCATGTTTTATACCTCAGTAGTAACAGCAAACATTTATATGCATTACACAAAATATAAAGATGCTCTTGAATTGTGAGAAACAAAGTTTAGCTTGTAGCAGACGTGTGCACATTTTCAGCATGATGTCCCTGATCCACTGGTGAAAGGACACTTTGACCCTCTCCTCTGTCATCTATAACCGCTTCATACAACAAAGAGGATGCAGAAATGTGGTTAGGTTAAATGATTCTCTGTGTCTTATGTGTTGTGTCGTATTAATTTGTTATTTTGACTTCAAGATAGTGCCAGCAGAGCCTGTATAGTAGCTCCTATATTTTGTTTTTCTACTTCTTCCCTTCATAGCTTTGAAGCTGTGAATTTCATTTCATTGTGAGACTAATAAATGTTGTCTTATCTTAAATCACAACATTCAAACAAAACAACATCACCCACCGCTCATAATTTGGCTCTGCAAGAGGCCATTAATGTGTACCGTATATCAGATGAAAAATAAATTACCCTGAGAATGAAATGAAGCAGTGCTGCATCTACTATCTGATTCCCAAATTATGTTTGAGGGCTGTAATAATGTGAGGGTCAGAATTATGTGACAAATGGCTTTGACTATAGCTTTACATAGCATCACAATTGATTTAAGAAGGAAGAAAGAAGTATTAAGAAGTTGTTAATGGTCTAGTGCAGGCATCTCCAACTCCGGGCCAGAGGGTAACGCTGCGATTCTTTTTTTCTATCTGACCTGGCTACAACACACCTGATTCAAGTGATCAGCTCACCAACCAGTCTGGGGCAGCATGAGAATGATCCTGAATATGATGTGTTGCTCCTGGGAGAGCTGGGAAGCAGGCATGACAGCGGCTCTTGAGGGCCGAGGTTGGAGATCCCCAGTCTAGTGGTTTAGTGGTTAGGACGTTCGCCTGGCAGTTTCTCAGTTATAATCTCATCTCCGGTCTTAATAGTGTATATGCATTTTACAAATCCAATGAACATAAAAATCCACAAAATGGAAAATGTGGACATTTGTGTTATTCACAAGACAGCAACAATTGTCTCCCCCTCTTCTTCTGTTTTTTTTTTATTCTACCGTACCCCACCTAAAAAAAAATCATGTTAACACAATAGGTTAACTGAATACTTTGACAAATGTGAAAGTTACTGAGACAATTTATTTTGTCAATCAATACACACCCTACTATTGATTGGTGACCTGACCAAAATGAGCTTGGTTCAGTTCCAACTTGTTTGCAAATCTATGAGGACAAGCGGTATAGGAAATGGATGCCTACAAGATGTTATTAATAATGTGTTGCAGGTGTTGCAGAAGAAAGTAATTTACCAGCTTGCAATTGTTTTGTAGTTGTTTTGTGCAGAGTATTCCTAGCTGAACTTGCACCGGCGCTCTTGGCCCTACCAGCATGCATTATACCGAGTGCCTTAACCTGAAATGTAATTACTAATGTGATATAATCATAATTTATGGCTGTTTTTTCATGAAATAATAATAATCACACGGTCCATGTTTCTTTCATTTCCTTAAGATGTTGATTTGCTGTAACTCTATGTATCGTTGTGAAGCAGGCCTGTTTTCATGCCATGTGTCAAAACAAATTGCATTATACCCAACTCGTAAATGAAAAGAAAATGTACTGAGCACTATAATCTGTGAATAAAATATAAATGTATATCATTCACTTGGACTAAATGACTGTGAGTGGCTGTTCAGGGTAGAAAATGTGCCTTTTTTCTGAGAATGGACAGCATGAACTAAACTATTGCAGACTTCCACATCCAAGGTGAATATGTGATGACATTGAGTGTGAAGCCTTTTATTTGACACCAACTGTGCATTGCTCGTTTAAACTTTCCACAATATCTTCAATTGACAAGTGTGCAGAGGAGTGACTGGGACTGGATTTTGTTTTCAGGCTAATGGAACCATACAGTTTGGCAGAACGTTTAGAATACGCAATGACTTTTCTCCTGTACATCTCTCCTTTCCACATGGAGATCATGAGCAGTGTGGAGAGGACGACCCCTCCCAGCGTCAACAAGCATAATCCTGCTATGACGCATCGGTCCAGGTGAGCTCCAATGCGCGCATTCTCCAGTTCCATTTTCTCCATCTCCCTGGCCGAGACGGTGTCCCTGTCCACGACCACATCCCGGGGCACAGTGTAGGAGATGATCACCAAAGAGATGCCCGTCACCAAAAAAGTGACTGCACTTATAAACCAGTAGTCCACTGAGGACCCCGAGGCCTCCACAAAGGATAGATCATCCTCAGACATGATGGAAAATTCCGGTACGGTTTCTGAGCACGACTCACAGTTGCGGCCGTTTTTTTGAGAACTTTTACAGCTTGTCTGTGGGCTGCCAATTGCCAGGTTAACGTTTTCATCGATATAGGTGAAAGATGTCTCCAAGTCCTCGTCACAGCAGACCCGCACTTTCTCCTCCCCAAAGGGACGCAGTTTGACATCCGAGCGCCTCGCGGCTGAATGACACCTGTCATGGCATCTCCGGGCTGGGTTACAGCCGGTATCCCCGAGGGACCCCCCTCCGGTTGATTCGCCCTGCTTGCGGACGGACAGCACAGCGAAGAGGCGGTCCGAGACGGCACGAGAATGTGGCTGCTTCTCACCGTCTCTTGTCAAAGGTAACACCGGAGAAGCCATTCGGTCACACTCGCATTCCGTGTTCCTCCCACTTCTGTAATTCTGCACAGCATCCCTAATGAGACAGGCAAATATTGTGCACGTCAATTGATAACCTTGATGAATAAACCAGACTTCCGCGGTGCATTTGTGCGCAAATGTATGTGCTTTATAGGGGAATAGAGGACAGGGACACAAATGAGTGACAGAACTGCGTAAAAGCCACTTTGAAATTGATCAGAGAAATCCGCGGACTCATCTTGAAAGACGCTTACAATGAGCCAAAAGCCTTTATATCCAGTTAGACGAGGGATGTGTGTCCATCCTAAACCGAGATTAAACTATATTCTAACGATCTAGTCGCTTGCCAGCACGCAACTACAAACCCGGATATAAACCGTGACCAGATTACAATGTACACCAAGACATGACATGAAATAAAACAACTCATTGGTGAGGATGAAGTGGTTGAAAAATCATCTCATTTGATCAACAAAAAACATCATTCCCAATGAAACAGTTTCATTGCTGCATTTGCATGACGGCATGGCACACAATTGCGTTGTGTACATCGTTTTTCAATCCCTGCATCGAAACATTGTTAAAACATTGATCAATAAACCAACCGTGATTACCCGGGATCCCTTCGGTTGCCGCTGGCCGTACCACGCCATACAGCAGGTAACTCCACGCCTCAGAAAGCAGATTTAGCCAAAAAGGGTGCTTACGCCTCAACTGCTGTCTCTCCGCTTCGAGCTGTGACGTCGCGGGTTGAATGGATTGGAGCTTTCGTAAGACCCGCCCTCACCATTTCGGCCACTAGCCGGTGCCAACGACTCAATTTTCGGGCTGGCCACTTTAAAATATAATAACACAATTAAAATGGGTGCACCACTTAAAATGGCTTCTAACCCTCTTATGATAATATGATGAAATCACAATATTTCCAGATGGCAGAACTTTTAGTGGACACAGCTGAGCTGAACAGAACACAATGACAACAGCAGACATTTACAAATATTCATATTTAACTTTCCACAAACAAGCAAAAGAATTGATCTATAAATACATAAATAAAAATTAATAAAGGTGAACCCTTGTATGAAGAGGGTAAGTTGAATGTATGTTGCAACAAAGAAGACTATAGGAACCAAATATATTTCAGGTTTGTGGAGGTGATTATTATTATTATTATTACAGTAAAGTCTCGTTATATCGATATTCAAGGGAGTCCAAAAAAACCGGGACTATCAATATATCCGACCCTGTTTGCATGTAATTTTCTCCGTGCGTGCATAGAAATAGTATCGATATAACCGAGACTATCGATATATCCGATATCGATATAACGAGACTTTACTGTATTATTATTATTATTATTATCTCATCTCATCTCCCGTACCGCTAATTCCTCATTAGGGCCGTGGGGGTTGCTGGAGCCTATCTCAGCTGTCTTCGGGCACGAGGCGGGGGACACCCTGAATTGGCTGCCAGCCAATCGCAGGGCACACAAAGACGTACAACAGTAACTCTCACACTCACACCGAGGGACAATTTGGAGTGGTCAATCTGCCTGCCTTGCATGTTTTTTGAGTGTGGGAGGAAACCGGAGGACCCGGAGAAAGCCCACGTGGGTCCGGGGAGAACATGCAAACTCCACACAGGGAGGCCGGACCGGGACGCGAACCGGCGGACCGGGTCGCGAACCGGCGACCTCTGCACTGTGAAGCCGGTGTGCTAACCACTCGACTACCGGGCCGCTATTATTATTATTATTATTATTATTATTATTTGCAATTTAGCGTGACTATTGACATGCTGTTCCGGTGTGTGTGAAAACACTAGGTCGGATTGGCTTAACATGACACATGACTCTGCCCTTTAGCCAATCACAATCACTTCTATCGCATCTTGACAAGGGGGTGCGTTCAAGTGTAGCAACACAAAAACCTTGGCAAGTGTTGGTCACCGCTCATTCAGTTAGGCTAGCATGGGCAAACTACGGCCCGTGGGCCACATACGGCCCGTTAGGCTTTTTAATCCAGCCCGCCGAACTTGTCCAAATTATAGTAAAAACAGTGTCTGAAACTCATGACAAAAAGTTAGCGGACAACAGGGCAGACAACTCTGAAAATTTGCCTGCCCCACTTTCGACAACTTGAAACACAATAAGAAGACTAATCCCATTAAAAATAAACATTGTCAAAAAGTATATATATTTTTTTTAATTAAGGGTGTACCTACCACAAATGCTACCTTGCTTAATTAACAGTAAATGTCCATGGCTGTAGATTTTGCTGCAGTAGTCATTTGTCATCATGGAGCAAAATGCAATGTTTGCATTGCTTTCCCGGCCAATTTTAGAACCCATTGCGGCCCGCGAGTCAAAAAGTTTGCCCACCCCTGAGTTAGACAATGCTTTCCAAACAGCCTAGAGCAGGGGTGGGCAAACTTTTTGACTCGCGGGCCGCATTGGGTTCTAAAATTTGACAGAGGGGCCGGGCCAGGAGCATTTGGAGGGAGTGTTTGGGCCGGAAATACGAAACCTAAAGCATTAAAGGACAACTGACGCCTCCGGACAAGTTATGTCCATAATTTATAAAATCACTTCAAATGACTTCGACTGAGCGTATTGGACAAAGATTCCACAGCATATAGCTATAGTTTACGTTTTAAGACCGCCACGATGCTTGACGTTGTTGCCCACCAGCCGGAGTTTGAGAGGTACGGTGACTCTGGTAACCCGGGCTAATAATCGACCGTCCAGGTCGAAAATCGCTTTGGGGACCGTAAGATTCTCGATGCCGCAGCCCAACGACAATGCCAGTTGGGAGTCGATAAAGCACTCATCCGCCCCCGAATCCATTAACGCCCGTATCGCCGGGGAATTGGACGGGGCAATCTATTCGCCGTCCAACTCCAACCACGTGACGGGCGCCGTCCTCGACGATTCCGACGGGTACCGCGGTCGCCGATTAGATGAGGACTTCCAGGTGCTGGGGGTCTTCGGCGGAGGGCCTTGGGTGCGACGTCCTCCGGGGTTGGCGCGCTTGCTCCCGCTTCCCATTTGCATTGGCTCGTGGCCCCCCTCCTGACGCCGAGTGTCGTCCGCCATGATGCTGGGCCTCCCCTGGCTCAGCACCCATGAACCTTCCATCTCTTGGGAGGGCCCCACCCTACAGGGTTGGAGAACCTACTGTTACACTAACTGTCAGCGGTCGGCTACGGCAGGGCGTGACCTCTCCCGTGGCGGCTCGCCCGAGGAGATTTGCCTCAAGGGCGTGCCGCGAAGTTACCACAATCTGCGCGAGGTATTCAGCAATGACCGCGCGCAATCCCTGCGACCCCACCGACCGTATGATTGCACCATTGAACTACAGCCCGGGGCTCCACTACCGGACTCCCGATTGTATCACATTTCTCACCCAGAACAAGAAGCCCTGCGCACATACATTGACACCTCACTCGCGGCGCGACTTATCCGACCCTCGCATTCTCCGCTCGGTACGGGGTTCATCTTTATTGAAAAGAAGGACAAGACCCTGCGCCCGTGTGTTGATTACCGAGGTCTGAACAACATCACCATCTGCAACAAATACCCACTCCCCCTCATGGATTCGGCCTTCATGCACCTCCAATCTGCCACCATATTGACTAAGTTGGACTTGCCTACCATCTTGTTCGCATCAGTGAAGGCAGAGAAGTGCGGGTTCCACGTCCGTTCTCTGTCTTTCCTAGGGTTCATCGTGGAACAGGGGCAAATACGGTCCCGGGCAAATACGATCCCGCCAAGACCAAAGCGGTGGTAGAATGGCCAACCCCCAAGACGCGCAAACAACTCCAGCGATTTTTGGGGTTTGCCAATCTCTACCGCCGCTTCATCCGCGATTAGAGTCAGAAGGCACTTCCCCTAACCAGTCTCAGTTCCACCAAGGTTCCACCCGTGCGCCTTCTTCTCCCGCCGTCTCAGCCCTGCGGAGGCCAACTATGACGTGGGCTATATATATATAGTTAAAGCAATCTCTGATTTAAATGTTCTAATGTTCTATTAACCAGTGTTATTGTTTCTCCACAGCGCATCGAAGAATGCCTGTAACAATAGCAATCGCATGACTGATATCTGACTTCATTCAGTTACAGTACACATGTGAAAATGAAGGATTGACTTTAATGAGGCATTTTATCTGTCTAACCACCAGAACGAGTGACAAGCTCAGCAAACAACATACAACACACACACACACACACACACACACACACACACACACACACACACACACACACACACACACACACACACACACACACACACACACACACGCACACGCACACGCACACGCACACCCACACGCACACATGCACGCACACGCGCACGCACACGCGCGCGCACACACACACACACATACACATTGATTTTTTTTGCCTCTTGTCCTGTCATATTGATCACAGGCATTGTTCATGCAGGCAACACTTTCATGACAAATTTTCCAGTGCTACAGAAGAAACATGGTGTAATTACATGGCTTCTTTCATGCTACTCTCGTGTCCTTTTCAGTGCAAATCTTGATTGGCTGTGGTGATGGAATCATTACTTAGCATGGCCTGATTTCGAACTCAAATTAGTCAAGGCTTCTCATGCCTAATTTGATGCTTGCAGGTGCCATCCAGGTTTCCTTAGACTCACTGGACTCAACTGATCAATCCCAAACAGAAACTACTACCACTGTACTCTTTCTTCGTATATCATTTAAATTAACCTTTTCACGGGCAGCGGTTAGTCGAGTTGTACTTTTGTACTTTTGGCCTCGCAATAATTCGATATTTAAGAGTATCATCTTCCTCTTACTGGGTTGCAAACACAAATACACAGTGGATCCAAACAACTTTTTTTTCAGAATGTGAATATGGCTTAAGAACACAATATTGAATTAATTTCACGTCACTGCACACATACATTTTAACTACATTTACAGGATGGATTAAAAAAAAAGTACATTTTAGCCATTTTCCAACATACTATCCCAAAGGTTTTTGGGCAAATAACACCGTCCACCCTGGAGTCTTCGTGTGCTATTTCTGTACAGGAAGGCCGAAACAGGAATCCTACCGTAACTCTGTGTTTTGAGGTGGATGTGTTAACCAGCTGATTACCTCGATGGGACAGTTAATGACTTACAAATGAAAAAAAACTATTGGAAACTATAGAGTCACAATCAAATAATAAGCATACATAAGCAAGATCTATGTACAGTATTTGGTAAATGCGCGAAATGAAATGACAGAGAAATTACAATCTGTTTGGGGATTTGTCCACGCTTTTTTTGCGATGAGCCAAATCAACGGAGAACATATGGACGTCATTGAAAAAGTAACCACCCTCATCATAACAAAAATCTACCAGCAGATGGCGAGATAGACCCGCTATAATCAGATCTCTCGCTCTCTCTCTCTCTCTCTCTCTCTCTCTCTCTCTCTCTCTCTCTCTCTCTCTCTCTCTCTCTCTCTCTCTCTCTCTCTCTCTCTCTCTCTCTCTCTCTCTCTCTCTCTCTCTCTCTCTCTCTCTCTCTTTCTCTCTGTGTGTGTGTCTGTCTCTCTAGCTCTCTCCTCTCTTCCTCTCTCATCTCTCGGTCTTCCCCTCTGTCTCACGCACACTCGCTTCCTCTCTGTCTCTCTCTCTCTCTCTCTCTCTCTCTCTGTGTCTGTCTCTCTATCTCTCTCCCTCTCTCTTTCTTTCTCTCTCATCTCTCAGTCTTCCCCTCTGTCTCACACACACTCTCTCTGTCTCTCTTTGGCTCTCTCTGTCTCTTTCTGTCTCGCTCTGCCCCCCCCCCCCCTCTCTCTCTCTCTCTCTCTCTCTCTCTCTCTCTCTCTCTCTCTCTCTCTCTCTCTCTCTCTCTCTCTCTCTCTCTCTCGCTCTAGCTCTCTCTCTCTCCCTCACTCTCTCTGTCTCTCTCACTCTCTCTCTTTCTGTCTCTCTCTGTATTGGATCCTAGTTTGCTATTCTGCTCTTGTAATCTCAAACTGCTGCATGAAAGTAGGCATGAAAATAATTTGTCATGCATATGTCACATTAATGTTTTACCATTTGTATTTGTTTCCTCTTCTAAAAAAAGTTTTTATCCCGTGACTGGAAAGTGTACAGTGACCTTGAGAGTTTTGAAAGGTGCTTAGAAATCAAATGAGCTGCGAATTGGGCATTTTCAGAAAGTCCCGCCCCCAGTTCGTGACGTCACGCCAAGACGTCTTGCATTGCTAGTGAATCAAAACAATGGCTTCAGATTCGGAGAATATGCTTTCTTGTTACACATCCAGTTATGAATATGATTCAAATAGTTCTTAAGAGGCAAGCATACATGTTTGTACAGGCACAAAATGGCGACCTCCTGTGGCTACCTCCGTTTCCACAGGCTGATAAATTCCTTATATGGCCCTTGGACGCCCTCTTCTGGCCTTCTGGCGGCTTTTGGGTGCAATACGAGGTCCCCAGACCAAACAAGTAGATCAAAATACATTGACGTGATGGAAGGACCGCTACAATGCGTCTTTTTTTACGATCAGGGGAGGTCCTTTAGTGATGTCACGTCCGGACTCGTCTCCAACTCAAAAACAAGACTTCCTGAATATTCAGCACGAGTCTTAAAATGTAAAATATAGCTATATGCAGTGTAATCTTTGTAAAATACGCTCAGTAGAACTCATTTGAAGCCATTTTACAAATTATGGACACAACTTGTCCGGAGACGTCCGTTGTCCTTTAATGATAAAAGCAATGGTTTGTTGGTTAATGGTTGGTCATTGTTAATGGTTAAATGAAGTGTTCAATATGTTGCAGGGCATTTGATACCCTCTCTCCCATAGCTATTTCAAATAGATTAGCGGGCAGTTTGTCGGATATTTTTGTGTAGTCACTGAGGCGAAAATGTAGGAGGTCAAAGGTAATGGATGTTGGACAGGATAGCCTGTTTCACATAGCCATTTACAGAAGTTGAGGTCATGCCTCAGTGTAATTGTATCTGCTGATCATTTTTGTTTTTTTTTTTCTTAAAATTGATCTGCCATTATTGAGTTAATGATCGTGTATATGGTGTGAGAATGGTTTTAAAGAAAATAAATTGTTTTGTTATTTCTTTAAAGGACAACCGACGTCCCTTTTTTGTTTCCTAACTGACATCAGAAAACGTTTTATAGCATCTAAAATACCCAAAACACGCAGTATGATATTTTTATTCAAATGCAAAACACCAATAAAAATGACTTAAAGTGTCCAAAATCTGCAAAAAATTGAGCTGCGAATTGGGCATTTTCAGAAAGTCCCGCCCCCAGTTCGTGACGTCACGCCAAGACGTCTTGCATTGCTGGAGAATCAAAACAAAGGCTTCAGATCCGGAGAATATGCTTTCTTGTTACACATCCAGTTATAAATATGATTCAAATAGTTCTGAAAAGGAAAGCAATCGATTAAAGAATTTATTCCGTGCCATTTTGAGGCAACATTGGAGGGAAATGTCTCACCCAAAAATAGGCAGAAAATGGCCACCGAGTTCCTGTGAGGAATGAATCAGCCCGTTTCCACAGGCTGATAAATTCCTTACATGGAGTTTGGACGCCCTCTTCTGGCTCTTTCTGGTGCAACACAAGGTTTTCAGGCCAAACAAGCATTGACGTGATGGAAGGACTGCTACAATGTGTTCTTTTTGTTCGGTCAGGGGCGTTCCTTCAGTCACCAACTCAAAAACAAGACTTCCGGGATATTCAGCACAAGCCTTAAAACGTAAAATATAGTTATATGCGGTGGAATCTTTGTAAAATACACTCAGTAGAAGTCATTTGAAGCCATTTAAAAATTATGGACACAACTTGTCCGGAGACGTCGGTTGTCCTTTAAGCCCACTTCTATGACGTTTCTTTTCACTGACAAGTCGCCGCTTGTGGGGTGAAAAAAAATCTTTAACATGGCATTTTATAGGGGACAAGTTCTTTACAACTCTCATGCTTTGGATTTTTTTTAAATAGTTGATTAGATTTACTGTAATTTTATCAGGGTCTACAAGGCCTTCTCTGCTGGCCTAAAAATATCTGAATCAAACACTAATGTTAATTGTATTTTGTCCATAAATTCTTATTAAATAATTCCAAATGGTGAGCTTCCTTTCACTGCTTTTCCCCTGTTGTGCTGCTTCCAGGTGTGTTTTCGTATTTAAGCATTTACAATCACATTTCAGCCATTATTTGTTACCAGGGTAAAAAAAAAATACCTAAACGCCTTCACAATCAATTTTGCAGGCCCAGGAGCATAAAAAATAAAATGGTCGCTTTAACCAATCAGATTTCGAGTTGAAGATGCGAAGGCCTTCCCGCTGGCGCTGGGAAACATCAACGTTTTCTCAAACTGCTCTGCGAATACTGCTCTTATCACTAGCCATCGGTGATAAGACCATACTGGCCAAAGCTAGCACACTGTATCGGTAGCGAGCTGCATAAGCCAATATATAATCGTGTTGATTTAATAGCGGTTTTGTCAACCCACAATGGCTGAAGGAGGAGAATAAATTAATTTTGTTACAGATTTACTGTTAAAGCCATTTTTAAGATGGACTTTTCAAGAAAAGATGGACATTATTAAGAAAGGTTGGACAGTGCTTTCCTGGCTAACGGTACCCTTTAGTGGACGTGTAGTAAGTCAAACCCCACTTTTTACAGTCACAGCTGTGGATTGTTTCAGACAGTACCACTGAAGGTCTACTTTTGAAATGCACGGATGGCCAATGAATTTTATTGTAAGAAGTGTCACGTTTTGCGAGGTGGTGATGGCGGGTGCGGATCCCAAAAAGCAGGCAGGAGGGAGCAGGATGTTGTTTGACAAATTGTATTAAAATAAAGGTCAGCAGGAACAAAATGTAAAACATCAAAATGATCTGAACAGAAAAAAGTATCAAAAGAAAACCAAGTGTAAAAGTCCGCCAAGGTTAAACAAACACATGGACAGCATACAATGCATGCAATTGCAGGCAAAGCATGCAACAAACAATGAACCAACACCGGACGGTCGTGCCGGGAGTCCTTTTAAGTGTCACTGATTAAAAGGACCAGCACCTGCTAGGCTGCAGGCAGGGCTGACGTCGCTACCCGTTGGTCGCCAATCCGAACGTGGCAGTCCGCCACTGATTGGGACGACCAGCGCCTGTGCAGGTGCAGGCGGGGCCGACAGCGCCATCCGTTGGTCGCCAACCAGATCATGTCAGTACCCCCCCTTCAAGGGGCTGCTTCCAGAAGTCCCAACAGTCTCCCAAAAGGTCCACTCGCCAGGGAACAATGGTGGAGATGGCAACCGCTGCCTCTCCATCATACGACGGGCGGTGGCCTAATGTGAACGGGACTCGGCCTGGGGTGGACGAAGACGCGGCACGGATCGTCGTGGGTGTGAGTGCAATCCCTCTCGCACGTTCCCGCGACGACGCATGGCTCAACGCGGACGTCAAACTGCCAGGCGCAGAGTGGCACCCCGCACGGCCATATGGAACCAGGTCTCGGCCGGACGCCGACGTGGGCGTGAACTGCCCGGCACCGGGGAAATGAGACCAGTCCTGAGCCGCTCCGGGATCCGGCGTTGAGTGGGGTCTCGGACTGACGTTGACACGGACGTTGCACGGCTCGTCGTGGATGCGACTCAATTCATCATGCACGACGACAGTGGGCATGCACTGCCAGACACCCAGTGTCACCCTGGACGGCCACCTGGAAGGAGGTCTCGGCCGGACGTTGACGTGCACGATAACGGCTCATCGAGTGACGCAATTCAAACTCGACGAGGCATGGGCTAACGTGGACGTAGCGTTGCCAGGCACAGGGTGGAAATGAGACGGGTCCGTCGTACCTGCGGGATGCGATGGTTGGTCGGTTCATTCTGTCACGTTTTGCGAGGTGGTGATGGCAAGTGCGGATCCCAAAAAGCAGGCAGGAGGGAGCAGGAGGTTGTTTGACAAATTGTATTAAAATAAAGGTCAGCAGGAACAAAATGTAAAACATCAAAATGATCTGAACAAAAAAAAGTCTCAAAAGAAAAAGTGTAAAAGTCCACCAAGGTTAAACAAACAAATGCACAGCATACAATGCATGCAATTGCAGACAAAGCATGCAACAAACAATGAACCGACACCGGATGGTCGTGCCGGGAGTCCTTTTTAGTGTCACAGATTAAAACGACCAGCACCTGCGAGGCTGCAGGCAGGGCTGACGTCGCTACCCCTTGGTCGCCAACCAGATCATGACAAGAAGAGTATCAACAACAATAACAGCATTTGTTCTACTGACCTGTGATTAAGATGGAGATGCAACAGATGATGGGGTAGGTGCTGAGCGGCTTGGACAAAATTGTTGACCTCTCTATTGGATTGTCACATACGTTTTTTTATTGTTTAACATCAAAACCATTATTATATAATCGAAAGCAAGTAACGCACGTGGGGGGGGGGGCAGCAGGGTCAAAATAAACCAAAATCATATTTTTGGCCATCGGGGAACATACATTGACCGTGGCAGAGTTATTGAATCTAAAACAGAAATTGGATCAAGATGAAATAGAGGTGATTTTGGCAAAGGTAAATTTAATTCTTTGACAGAGGACTTCTGTCTTTATTTGACGAGGTATTGTTGATATTGGATTTTCATTTATTAGTCTTGCAGGGGAGAAATTTACATTTCGCAGCAGCAAAGTTATGAAAGGAATGAAAGTAGAAAAACAAAATACAGGAGCTGCTGGGAAGGCAGCCATTCTCGCAGCTCCGACTTGAAGAACTAAAACAAAACAAAATAAGAAATAACATGACAACCCAAAGACGCAGAGAGTCATTCATTCTTAAGCACTTTCTGTACCCTCTTTGTTACACAAAGCAGTTCCGGATGAAAGATTGGGAGATATATTTAGTGCACTGACAGTGAAATTGATACAAAATGAATAAATACAACAATGTATTAAACATTTTGAATGTGCATTTTTAAATGGGTCTTGTCATGCACAATGTTTAATCAGAGCACAGAGCACCATTGTGTTATAATCATAGGAATTAACTATGCAGAATGATGATGGAACTACAACATGAAGTATCACAGACAAAATGAAACGCTCTTCAATAAATAATGGTTTGTCCATGGATGAAAAGGTTTCTTCAGCCATCATCTGTACTTCTTTGAAGGTGTCGGACGTTTCGCTTCTTATCCAAGAAACTTCCTCAGCAAACTAAAGTCTTACTGGTAGTTTAGGCCCTATATATATATCCCTACTGTCCAGACGTGGCAATGCCGGACTCTGCTATGATAGGTACGTGCTCTCAGATTGGGGAGAGCAGAGGATTACTCCCTGCAGCTCCACTGATTGTTCCTATTGTTCTGACTAACGACTGGCCTGATAGCCCCACTTCAGCCGGTATCACCTCATCAGTATTACTAATCCTATGTTGCCTAAGCAGGCGATTGTATGAACGATCCAAATTGAACCTCCCACTATCATATCGGTTTAGTGAAGGATTTAGTTGTTTTATGAAAATCGATTCTTTTACTCCCATTTCAAACCATCTATGTTCTTTCGCTAAGATTTTAACCTCATTGTCGTCAAATGGGTGGTTGCTAGCTTTTAGGTGCATATGTACTGCCGATTGAGGCCCACTAATATTTATTATCCCTGCGATGTTGATAATGTCTTTTTTTGAGAATTTGTTTAGTCTCGCCAATGTACTGCTCTTTACAATTTTTATTCTTACCATGTATTGAATAAACTACATTACTTTGTTTTTCATTTGGCAGCCTATCTTTTAGATGCACTATTTTTTGCCTTAAAGTGTTTATCGGTTTGAAATAAGTAGGAATTTTGTGTTGCCAAAGGACTCTTTGTAGTTTTTCAGAAACTCCTGCAATGTAAGGTACTGCTACTCCTCTCCTTTTTGTATCTTCAGAATTTTTGGTTTCATTCCCTATTCTTTCTTTGTGACATTTGTTAAATGACCACTGAGGGTACCTATGGCGTCACACGTGTGTATGATTGTGAAGTGCGCTTTTCAACCCTGTCATGTCTATCAATTCCTTGATCTTCTTGATGTGCGTCTCACCCTGACGCATAGCACACGCTTGAAAATTGTATAAAAGGAGCTGTCGCGGGACAGAGAGATTGGGCGAACCACGGGGCAGAATCATCTCAGACTCAGACCCAGACAGACACACCGCTCGCAGAGACCTGCTCAGCATCGCACGGAGTTTCACAGCATGACTTGCTCGACTCCACGCCACGATCAAGCTCTGCGCGTCACCTGCCTGGGAGATCTTACAACGAACCTACTTACAAATAAAGAGAACCAACAAACTCTTTATTGGCGAGCCAGCCAGGAGGATTTTTTTTCCGTCCTCCTCAGCCCAATCAACTCTCCAAATGGAAAGACCCAGATTTCGCAGTCGCCCGTGAACCCGACATCTTCACAGCAAGACCCCTCAAGCCGAGCTCCCGATGGGCCGCCACCACCCGTGGGCGCCCCGACCCCACCGTGAAACCTGCCGCACCCTGATGGCCAATATCGTCCAATTTGCCTGGCGACTGCAACTAGCTGCATCGTATATGTCCACGATCGCACATCGTCGGACATCTCTTATGTCCACGATCGGACATCTCTTATGTCCACGATCGGACATCGTATATGTCCACGATCGGACATCGTCGTACATCGCTTATGTCCACGATCGGACTTTGGGAAGACACTTCATGGCCGACACGGCCGCCGACGTCAGCGTGCGTCCTCAGCGTCCTGCAGAGCGCCAGGGCAGCGCGATCAACGTCACCGTCGCCGATGACCGGCTTGTCCGTGCCCGGCAGCATGACCAACCCCACGCTCCTTCATCCTCACAATCCCTCATCGATTCTCCGACTTGACCGATCCCAGCCGAACAACTCACGGTGAGAAGAGCTTCCGGCATCGACTTGACGGCCGCGAGGAAAGTTTCCATCGATCGACTCAAACTGGCAGTGGTAGAGCACTCTTTGCCGTGCTCCCGTACAACGACTTCAGGCACCACGAAACTTCCTCGGCAACCACCCCACCGACGCCTGTCATCCCTGGTGACCGTCATCTTGCCTGGCCTCACCATGTCGCAGAATGACTTTTGTTTTTATTTCTGTTTACTTCATCGCTTTCACCGACTTCGGATCCAGGAGGGGAGCCCTGTGGCGTCACACGTGTGTATGATTTTGAAGTGCGCTTTTCAACCCTTTCATGTCTTTCAATTCCTTGATCTCCTTGATGTGCGTCTAACCCTGACGCATAGCACACGCTTGAAAATTGTATAAAAGGAGCTGTCGCGGGACAGAGAGATTGGGCGAACCACGGGGCAGAATCAGACTCATCTCGGACTCACAGACTCAAAGAGACTTGCAAAGCCAACGCCGGGCCTCGGACGGACATCACGGCACGACTTGCTCGACTCCACGCCACGATCAAGCTCTGTGCGCCACCTGCCTGGGAGATTTGACAACGAACCTACTTACAAATAAAGAGAACCATCAAACTCTTTATACCCACAGTTTGTGAGTGCGCTCTTGATATGTTTTGACTCCTTTTCTCTACCTTCAGCGTTTGTTGGTATTAGTTTAACCCTATGCTGGAGGGTTCTGATAACTCGTAGTTATTTTTGTAAAGGGTGGTTAGAATCGAAAAGTAAGTATTGGTCAGTGTGCGTAGCCTTCCTAAAGACTTCTGTTTTTAGCGCTCTGTCCTCTTTTATAATAACTTTAAAATCCAAAAAGGCTCGTTGGTTCTCTTTGATGTCGTCACGAGTACATTTAATGTTGATGTCTATCAAGTTGAGGTGATCTGTGAAGGATTGAATTTCTTGTTTTTTAATGATAACAAAAGTATCGTCCACATATCTAAACAAGTGTCCAGGTTTTGTCCCCAGGAAGGATGTGAGGGCCTGTTTCTCCATCTCTTCCATGTACAGATTAGCCACTATGGGTAGGACTGGTGACCCCAAAGCACAACCATGAATTTGTTTGTAAAATGTCTCCCTAAATTGAAAATACGTAGTATTAAGGCAGATTTCCAATAATTGGTAGATGTGGTCCGGTTTAAGTTTGGTTCTTTCATGCAGAGAAACGTCCACCAGCAGTCTCACCCTCACCACTGAGACTGTTGCTGGGGTTGGGACAGATGTAAAGAGAGAAATCACATCGTAAGATGCCAATGTTTCCCCAGGTTCCAATATGAGGTCTTTGATGCTCTCTACAAACCCTCTGGTGTTCTCTACGTGATATTCTGTGTTACCAACCAAAGGAGCTAAGATAGTTTTTAAATATTTGGCTACATTGTATGTAGAGGAGTCAATGCTACAGACAATGGGTCAAAGAAGTACAGATGACGGCTGAAGAAACCTTTTCATCGATGGACCACTCCTGTACGACTGAGAGCTTACACAGGCCTGGATGACCATGAAGAAACGCGGCCAAGACCCCCGTCCATTCCATTCAGAACCAGAGTGGTATCGGGTTATTGTACTTATGTAATTGTCATTGTCTAGAACAGTGTTTTTCAACCTTTTTTGAACCAGGGCAATTTTGTTTACATTGGATTTTTTTTGCGGCACACCACTAACCATCTCGCAGGAAAGAGGCAAAGTGCTGCCACACGGATGAATATTAAATTACCCTGCCAGTCTTTTCAGCACAGACACCGGACAATTACATAATATTGGGGGAAAATGATTAATAAATGTTTGTAAAATTGTACATTTTAAAAGGGGCATTGGATAGTTTCTCACAGCACACTCGTCCTATTGTCCTATTGGGTCTTTTTCGCTTGTGGGACTCTGGAGGCAGCTGATGGGTACTGGGTGGCCAAGCACATCAAAGCTTTTGTGGCTGCTGGGCAATGAATGACTCGGGAATGGTTGGAAACCATTGCAAATAACTCCTGGATGGCTCAAAAGAAAGTTTGATCCACCATACGTCATCTCAGAATTGTGAGACTTGGAAACTGCTGACCTCGACTCGGGACATTGTTGTCACTTTTCGGTGTACGACCAGGGGGTGGCACTGTAGCACACCACCTGCAACTGCACAGGTGTCGGTCGTGTTAATCAATGGCAATTAAAAGGACTGCCGGCACGACCAGTCATTGTTTGTGTCGCCCTGTCAGGTTTGATTCATCTTGCCATGTTTTACTCATGGTTTTGTTTGTTACTTTGAACCTTTTTGTTCTGATGACTGATATTTGATGTTTTGTTCCTGCCGACTTTATTTAATACAATCTGGCAAATACACCCTGTGCCTCCCTCATGTCTGCTTTTTTTTAGGTCCACCACCTTGCAAATTGGGACAATTGTGAACTGGGACAAAAATACTTTGAAGATCACTTGAGACTTCCAAAGAGGATGCAGAGTTTCGGGACGTGGCATATCTTAAATTT
This sequence comes from Hippocampus bargibanti, assembly GCF_051943395.1. Taxonomy (NCBI): domain Eukaryota; kingdom Metazoa; phylum Chordata; class Actinopteri; order Syngnathiformes; family Syngnathidae; genus Hippocampus; species Hippocampus bargibanti. The sequence continues at coordinate 3,615,432 of NC_142739.1, read as the reverse complement.
ATGGATGAGGTCTCCAAGATGTTAAAAGCCTACTTTGTGGAAAGGCGCCCATACCTGAATCTAAACTAAAAGCTGTGTGCCTGTTCAAAAAAATAACCAAAAAACCTTGACAACCAATAGCAAATGATACTGTGCCTAATCCCCCTTTCTCTTTTTGTTTACATTTTCAGCTGTTAATGCTGTTTTCACACGTGTGCTTGGCATGTTAAAATATCACCTCAAACAATGCTTGTACTGTTTTAAATAATAGGCTAACTTAAATTTGCAAATCATTAATTCATTTATCTCTGTGATCTGTAAAACTAATTGTAATAGACTTTTGAAAGTCATACATTTTACGAGGGTATGGGGGTGCAATCCATATTGAATAACCCATAATTACAGAAACAATGCATGTTGATTTTTGCACTGTCGCATATGCTATGAGTGTAATAAAAAAAAAGAATAATTACCGTGTGGGACATGACCATACACCCGCTGAAATATAATTAATGTATTGGATGCATTCATATTCCAACCGTGTTCCTTGTAACTCCCCCCCCCCCCCCCCCCCCCGTTATCCGTGGTGTAAACAGGCTGCACAGATGTTGACATTTCAGCCCTTCTCATTTGCGTGCGGGCGTGCGTGGAAGCAGCACGAGCTCGCCTCTGATAACTTAAGTGTGCATGCAAGCCTGACTTTTTTTCACAAACGACTGAATATGAATCATGGAAAAGAGAAGGAGACGATTTTGTACATTTACGGGTGCATCACATTTTGAAGTTTGATTTTTGATGATTGGGACTTGTACGTCGATTTTTCTACGAAGGGTATAGAGCTGTTGCTGTTTTTTTTTTTACAAGAAGTCAGTCATGGACAACTTGACCACAGACAACATGACAGCGGACAATGACACGTCTTCGGCGCAGTATAATCAAACGTTGGGCGTGTGGCGCGACTACGCGCTTGGGTACAAGGCAGTCAGTGTGTTTTTGGTGTCCCTCATTTGCGGCGTGGGGATGGTGGGGAATATCATGGTTATCCTGGTGGTGCTGACCACCAAACACATGCGAACTGCCACTGACTGTTATCTTGTGAGCTTGGCTGCAGCCGACTTGATGGTGCTGACTGCTGCCGGGCTTCCGAACATCACCGACGCCCTACACGGGCAGTGGGTGTACGGATACGCAGGCTGCCTGGGCATCACTTATCTCCAATATTTGGGGATTAACGCCTCCTCTTGTTCCATCACAGCTTTCACGGTGGAACGATACATCGCTATTTGCCACCCCATCAAGGCGCAGTTCCTGTGCACTTTGTCCCGGGCGAAAAAGATCATCATGCTGGTGTGGGCGCTTACGTCCATCTATTGCATCATGTGGCTATTTTTGTCAGCCACTCAAACTTTGGTATATGACAACGTCATGCTCATCAGCTGTGCCTACAAAGTCTCCAGGAGTCAATATCTGCCCATTTACTTCATAGATTTCGCCGCGTTTTACGTACTACCCCTCATGCTGGCCACAGTCTTGTATGGACTCATCGCAAGGATACTTTTCTTAAATCCGTTGCCCGCGGACCCCAAAGACAGCACTAGCAAGTGGAGGAGAGGAACTTGTAAAGTGGAAGAAAGGATGATCAATGCGAGCTCCTCCAGCACCACCACTGCTGCCTCCCGCAGACAGGTGTGGCAACTTGCATTGTTTCACTCATATCAACTGTGCATTTCACCTTCCAGTCATCTTGCAAATATTGGATGATATTTTACATGCCACTCATTGAATGTAAACATTTCTCTGTACAATGTATTAAAACATACAGTTTCTGGGTACATTTATTTGTCATCGGACCACATTTAAACACACATTTAAAAAATCAAATAACTGACAAGTACTACCTAAAATGCAAATTATTTCTCGCAATTGAATATAAAAGTACATTAAAATATATATTTTATATCTATATATATATAATATATATTTGTATCATTGCTGTCTCATAACTGTGGGAAGATGTGTTTGAATAAACAAAACAATTGACATTACAATAAATATTCATGCATGTCACACACCATTCACACAACATTGTTTACCATAACTTTGAACATGGTTGAAGTAGAAGACAGCAGTCATGACATGCTGCACTTGACCTCATCAGTTTGGATAAGTATGGATAAAGCAAAGATCTGTCTTGTCTTCTATTTTTTTGTAGGACATAGTAAGCAATGGTTGATGGCTCACTCTACTTCTTCCAAATTTCTTTAAAAAAAAATCTTGTCTCACCTCTCAGTGGTGTCTCTCCCCCATTATAGCTGGGGTTCTCTACCAGAGGCCAAGAACCTTGAGAGTTTTGCGCAGTATCCGTGCTGTTCCCATGAAGCACTATCCGCTTTTCTGAGATATCCAATGTTGTTTCCCAGGATGTGTGACAAACACTCATGTAGTTTGGGGGTCACTGCCCTGGGTGCTCCGACCACCACAGGCAAGACTGTCACCTTTACCTTCCAGGCTCTCTCCAGCTCCTCTGAGCCCTAATTTATCTAGTTTCTCGTCATTCTTCTGACTGAATTTCCATCACTTGCACGGGACCAATACATCCACTCCAATGGCTTTCCTCTGCCCTTGATATATCTGGTTGGTTAGCCAACATAACCATCTTGACAGTTGTCTATATATCTATATTAATATCTCTATCTATCCACCCACCCACCAACCCTCCCTCCCTCCCTCCCTCACTCACTCACTCACTCACTCACTCACTCACTCACTCACTCACTCACTCACTCACTCACTCAGTCACTCACCCTGCCTATCTATCTATCTATCTATCTATCTATCTATCTATCTATCTATCTATCTATCTATCTATCTATCTATCTATCTATCTATCTATCTATCTATCTATCTATCTATCTATCTATCTATCTATCTATCTATCTATCTATCTATCTATCTATCCATCTATACATCCATCTATACATTCATTGATCCATCCATCTAACCATCCATCTATCCATCCATCTATGTATTCATCTATATATCCATCTACTTATCCATCCATCCATCCATCCATCCATCCATCCATCCATCCATCCATCCATCCATCCATCCATCCATCCATCCATACATCCATCCATCCATCTATCAATCCATCCATCCATCCATCCATCCATCCATCCATCCATCCATCCATCCATCCATCCATCCATCCATCCATCCATCCACCCACCCATCCATCCATCCATCCATCTATCTATCTATCTATCTATCTATCTATCTATCTATCTATCTATCTATCTATCTATCTATCTATCTATCTATCTATCTATCTATCTATCTATCTATCTATCTATCATCCATCCATCCATCCATCCATCCATCCATCCATCCATCCACCCACCCACCGTGCACTGTGTTAAGATAAAAATACGGGTCACCACCATGTTTGACGAGCATTCGATTGTTCATCAGAATGAGGGAAAAAGTCTTTCTGAAATCACACAAAGGGGTGTGGTGCCCTGAGGATGTCTCTGCTCTATTGGCCAATTTGATCAGTTAACGCCAAGTCAAACATGATTTCTTTCTCCTCCGCCAACACGTTTGGTTCCTATTGCTTCACAAATGAACACCCTAAAATGTATTGGACAGCTTTAACTAAGCCACTCTGAATACAAAGGAAGAGATCATGTCGATTACTCTGGAGTAGCACAAGGCCAAGGAAGGAGTGTTGCTTCTTGATACTGAAGGTGTCGTCACTGCAAAGCTCTGTGCAAATGTTACTCAACCGTCACACGCGAGATTATTCATTTTACACTGATGAATGAATGCTTTGCTGATGATAATCATCTTGTCTGCCTGTCACAATTGGGGTAAAGATGATTAACAAGTAAAGCATGAACTTCTCATATTTAATTGGGATTATTTGAGTGGTGCTGTAAATAATACATTTAAATTCTTTGGAAACTAGTTTTAAATGAGGAATGCAATAAATGTAGTTTCCCGTCTCAATTTTAGTGAATAAATCAACAGATCCATCAGCTAAAATAACCCAAGCTATAATTCTTAATTAATTTGAAGAAAAGGTTCTATGAACAGAAATTCAAAAGGAAATATAAAATGTCTTCGGACGTTACGAGAAAACAGTTGAAAACAAGTATCAGAGGTTGCCAAGAAATACATTTTTTAACCACTGTCAAGATTCTCAAAGTAATGGTTTCAGTCCAAGGTGAATCGCCTCATTCGTGATTCCCTGTAAAGATCAGTTTATTCCAAAGAAAATCATCCTGCTGACCAATTAAAATGATAAAGAATGATTGTGTCACATATTTCGAGCTATTCAAGATCTTATCGTGTCTTAGAAAGTGGAAGTCACTATGAGCAGCACCAATATTGTTTAAAAAAAATCACAAACAGGGGGTCACGTACTCCAAGGGGTCCTTGAGCACATTTCAGCGGGGTTCATGGAAACATTTGTATGTGCATGTGGCGCGCAGCATTATAAGAACATGTAAATATTATGTCTTCTTCTTTTCCTTTCGGCTTTTCCCTTCAGGGGCCGCCACAGAAAATCTGTGTCCTCCATCTAACCCGGTTTTGTGCATCATCTTCTCTCACACCAGCTACCTTCATGTCCTCTTTGACAACATCCATAAATCTCCTCTTCGGTCTTCCTCTTGGTCTCCTGCCTGGCAGTTAAAGGCTCAGCATCATTCTCCCGATATAGTCAATCTCTTTCTGGACATGTCCAAACGATCTCAGTCTGGCCTCTCTGACTTTGTCTCCAAAGCCTCTAATATGACCCTCACATTGGATACGTCAACCAGTTTCAGGTGTATACGGGACAGGACGGTGCAGCAGAAAAGGCTCTCATAGAACGCGTTGTCAAAGACTTGACGAGAAACATTCTGGATAAAAACCATCATATGTAGTGTGACAATTACTTCAGGCAAGTGCTGCTGTTTGAACACTCACTACAACGTACAGATGCGGGACTGTTCGAGCGAACCGGAAAAGCATGCCTGCTGCCGTCACAAAGTTAAAAAAAACAGGGCGACTTTGTTCTGATGCAAAAAGGAAATATGACGTTGGTTGCCTGGCATGATAAGCGACCCGTCTTGTTATTGGCAACAAATACCAATCCAGCTGAAGTTGGCGAAGTGCAACGGAAGCAGAAAAATGGTACTGTTACAACTGTGATTTGCCACGCAAAACATGAACGGCATCGATCGGGCTGATCAACTACGCGTTTCATACGCTATCTACAGGAAATCACTCAAATGGTGAAAATACATGTTCTGGTTTCTAGTGGATATTTGTATTTGGAATGGATTTATACTGATGAAACTTTATCCAAACCATCAAGTGAAAACCAGAACAGGTCACCTCTGAAAAAGGACTCAGTTGGAGCTGACGCTCCTTTCTTCTTATCGCGGGCTCCTCAAGCCATGCATCCATCCGACCGCAGACTGTGCAACAGCACCGACCTTTCCGCTGAACAAAGCGGGGCTGTGAAAATAAATGCTGCCCAATACAGGCGCAAAAAAAGCACAATGGCCCCAGAGCTGTCCAGCAATGACAGTCAAATGGCACCCACATTCCTCCCATTCAGAAACAGTACTGGCATATTCATGCTGCCGAAAGGTGCAGCCACTCAGCACAGTCTCCTCCTTGATGATTGCCAAAAATGCTGAAAAACAATCCATATCCATTCCACACGTGAATAAGAAGGGGCTCAGAGCTGACCCCTGGTGGAGTCCCACCTCCACCTTGAATTCCTTCGTCACACCGACAGCACACCTCACAACTGTCTTACAGTCATGATACATGTCTTGCACCGCTCTGACATACTTTTCTGTCACTCCAAACTTGCGCATGCAATACCACAGCTCTTCTCTGGAAACCCTGTCATACGCTTTCTCCAGATCTACAAAGACACAATGCAATTCCTTCTGACCTTCTCTGTACTTCTCTATCAGCATTCTTAAAGCAAACACTGCATCTGTCGTACTCTTTTTTTTGGCATGAAGCCATACTGCTGCTCACAAATGTTCACTTTTGCTCTTAGTCTGGCTTCAACTACTCTTTCCCATAGTTTCATTGTATGACTCATCAACTTTATTCCTCCGTAGTTAGTACAATTCTGCACATTTCCCTTGTCTTAAAAATGGGCACCAGTACACTTCATCTACATTCTTCAGGAGTCTGCTCACCATCGAAGATCTTGTTGAACAACCCAGTCAGGAACACCACTGACACCTCTCCGAGACATTTCCCTACCTTGATTGGTAAATCATCAGGCCCGAGTGCCTTTCCCCCCTTCATCCTCTTCAGCGCCCTCCTCACTACATCCTTGCTAATGTTTGCTCATTTTCCTCATTCATCAATTCTTCAAAGTACTCTTTCCATCTTGCCATCACACTACTGGCACTTGTTAATACATTGCTATCTCTATCCTTAATCACCCTAACCTGCTGCAGGTCCTTAACATCTTTGTCTCTCTGTCTCGCTAGCCTCTAAAGATCAGTCTCGCCTTCCTTGCTGTCCAGCCGAGCATACCAGTCATCATAGGCCTCTTGTTTGGCCTTTGCCACCTTTACTTTAACCGTGCGCTGCATCTGCTTGTACTGCTGTCTACTCTCGTCCGTCCGCTCAGCGACCCACTTCTCCTTTGCTAACCTCTTTCTCTGTATACACTCCTGCACCTCCCCATTCCACCACCAAGTCTCCTTATCGACCTTTCTTCCACTCGATACACCAAGTACTTTCCAACCAGTCTCTCTGATTATGTTCGCTGAAGTTTGCCAGTCATCTGGAACGACCTCTCCCCTACCCGGTACTTCTCTTACCTCCTTCCTAAATGTCAGGCAACACTCTTCCTTTTTCAACTTCCACCATTTTGTCCTCACTTCAGCCTTTGGTTTCTTCATCTTCCTCACTGCCAGCGTCATCCTACACACCACCAACTTATGCTGTCTGGCTACACTCTCACCAACCACTTCTTTGCAGTCACTGATTTCCTTTAGATGGCGCAGTTGACGGAAAATGTCGTCTACCTGTGTACTTCTGCCTCCACTCTTAATAGTCACCCTATCTTCCTGTCTCTTCTGAAAGAAAGTATTCACAATAGCCCTTTCTATTCTCTTAGCAAAGTGAACCACCATCTGTCCTTCAGCATTCCTCATCTGGATCTTTGTTTCCTGTGCCAACATGTCTATTGAAGTCTCCACCAATTACAACCCTTTCACTTCTCGGGATGTTCTGTATGACTTCATCAAAGTCCAACCAAAATTCCTTTTTCTCCGCCAGCTCACATCCGACTTGTGGGGCATACCCACAAACAACATTTAACATCACACCTTCAATTTCTAGCTTCAGACTCATCATTCTATCTGATACTTTTTTTTACTTCTAAGACATTCCTAATAAACTCCTGTTTTAAGAAACCCAAACGCCATTTCTCCTTCTGTCTTCACCATGATAGAACAACTTAAACCCTGACCCTAAGCTTCTAGCCTTGCTCCCTTGCCACCTGGTCTCCTGGACCCACAGTATGTCTACCTTCCTTCTATGCATCATGTCAACCAGCTCTCTAACTTTACCTGTCATTGTTCCTACATTCAAAGTTCCTACTCTTAGTTCTATACTCACCGGCACCCTGAAGGTCAACAGTACAAATGGCGGCCTTTGTTAACCCGGGCCTCGACCGATCCGGTATGGTATTCATAGGTTTGATTCATAGATTTGTTTGGCAAAAAAATTTACATCGGATGCCCGTCCTGACACAACCCTCTGTATTTATTCGGGGTTGGGACCAGCACAATAAGACACTGGCTTGTGCCCCCTTGTGGCTATATTCACATGTAAATATTATGTATGCTTGACTGAAGTTCTGTTTATGACGTAATGTAAGGAAAGAGATTCCCATTTCACGTTAAGATCAGAGCATTGTCATCAAATGGTGAGTACAGTTTTTGCTTTTTTGAATGTTGCTGTGCCGATTACTATTTTGTATTTGGTAGCCTTTTACTGAGCTAGTTGCTTGTTCTGTAGCCACAAGCCCTGATAAATACAGAGGGTCGTGTCAGGAAGGGCATCCGACGTAAAAGCTTGGCCAAAACAAACATGCGGATCAAACCTCTCAAGATGGAGGACACTGATTTGCTGTGGCGACCCCTTGAAGGGAAAAGCCAAAAGGAAAAAAGAAGACATATTCGAGACAATAGTTACAACAATATGCTCTATTATTTAAAGCTTAAATTCAAAAATTTTTCACAGCGAGTAAAATTTGTACATTGTCTTCTTCTGAAGCATTTGTGTTGATGATGTCTGATGAATTGATTTGTACTTCGGGTTCACTCGGAGACTCTTCGGCTGGAGGCGCTGACTGTTTAGCTGAGGTTTATAATTGAAGACAAACACACTGATGAGTATGGATGGATGGATGGATGGATGGATTTTCATTTATTAGTCTCGCAGTGAGAAATTTAAATTTCACAGCAGTTAAGAAATGAGTTATGTTATGAAAGAAATGAAAGTAGAAAAACAAAAGACATGTGTTGGTGGAAAGGCAGCCACTCTCGCGGCGCCGTCTTGAAGTCAAAAGAACAAAAAAATTAATAAATAACAAATAACATGACAACACAAAGACACAGAGAGTCATTCATTCTTTAGCACTTTCTGTACCCTCTTTGTTACACGGAGCAGTTCCACATGAAAGAGGGGAGAATCAAAGCGTCTCTTCACCAGTGGATCAGGGACATCATGGTGGTATGTGCACGTCGACTACAAGCTAAACGTTGAAAGCAAACACGCAGCTGTAGCATTCATTGACGAAGAGATTGTCTCACATCTCCTGTCCCACATAAATCCGCTTCAATTCCAAGCCGCGACAGCTCCACATATGCATCGGCGCTCTGCGCTGACGCTCCTTCTTATCGCGGGCTCCTCAAGCAATGCATTCATCCAGCTGCAAACTGTCCAACAGCACCGACCTTTCCGCTGAACAAAGTGGGGCTGTGAATATGCTGCCCATTACAGGTGCAAAGAAGCACAATGGCCCCAGAGCTGTACAGCGATGACAGTCGAATGGCACAGACATTCCTCCCATTCAAAAAACGGCATATTCATGCTGCCGAAAAGGCGCAACCGCTCAGCGCAGTCTCCTCCTTGATGAATGTCGTGGTCAAAAATGCTGAAAAACAATCTGTATCCATTCCACACGACGCACAACAACACAAAGTGACAAAGGAAAACACAAAACAAGACAAAAACAACAACAAAAAAACAAGGCTCATGAGAGCACTTGCTGACGGCTGCCTACACGGGCGCCATCTTGGACTCCTGACGTTGACGTCAATATCAACGTATGGCGTTGATATTGTATTCTGAGTACAGTCAAACCTTGGTTTTCAAACATCTTGGTCCTCGTCCAATTCGGTTTTTAACTAAAAATTTCGGGTATGCAACTGAAATTCGATTCTCAACTAAACTGTGTGGACCATAATGCTCCACTCAACTACCCTACGCTGACTTATGACTTCATGTTTATGCTGTAAAATAGTTAAAAAGTTGTTTTCGGCACTTGGAACTGATCAAACATTTTTACATTGATTATAATGGAAAGTGCTGTTTTTGTTTTAGAATAAATCGTTTTTGGAACGGATTATGGTGGGAAACCGAAGTATCTACTTGAAATTGTTTTAAGGTTTAATTTTATAATTAAATGTGTTACTGCAGGCTGCAAGGCTGTATTCCCTAACCCTGGTGACAGAAAAAATATTTTAATATATGTCTTTTGCGTGCCTGAATATTATTATGCAAATAATCTTTGACTCGATTGCATTCCAATCCTAATGGGTTCATAACTATGCTCATTTTCAACACAGGCATCCAGTCCAGCCTTGACTCTATATTGATTGCATCCGTTGATCATGCTGCATTGGATAATAAAAAAAAATGTATTTGTTATCGTAATAGAACAATATAATAATGCAATTCCAGCAAACCACAGGGAACTGAAAATAAAAAGTAAATTATCCAAGCCTCTCCAAATCCAATTTTCTCTGAAGGCAGATCTCTTGGGGCTGTAAATGCAACCACTTACGGCTATTACTTTTTTTTCTAGCATTTTACTTTAAATCTGAGCAATCGATGCAAGGACGGGGGAATGTATTCCATACATTTAGAGCAACATCTGGAAGTGGCAAACTGCACTCAACTGTTCAGAAAACCAACCATCTCACCAAGTAGAGAACGAGAACCAGGCATTTATAAATGAAAATAGCGTTTCAGCCACAATTGACCCGTTGATGCGGATTCTTTTTCGGCATTTCTTCTTTTTTGGGGATGAATTAGCTGTTAGAAGACCTTAAAAAGCGTCTAAACACTAGTATACATAGTCACACATCTATTTCTAACTTCCATTATAAGTGACTTCAAGTGGTGACATTTCCAATTACTCACAAAGTGTTAATAAAACAACAAGAGTGGAGCGTAAGAGTAACATAATGATCAACTGTCAGAAAACCTTTCACACAGAGGAAGATTTCAGTCATTATGTTGTACTATACTAGTATGGTCATAATTAAAGAATTACAGATTTTCTTTACATTCAATGATTTTAATTCCAGAGTTTTTCCAAATTGTGGAGAATAATGTGTGTGTATGTGTGCGTGTGTGTGTGTTTGTGTGTGTGTGTGTGTGTGTGTGTGTGTGTGTGTGTGTGTGTGTGTGTTGCAAATTCTATTTTAAAAGGTAACCAAAATGCTGGCTGTGGTTGTAATACTATTCGCCTTACTTTGGATGCCCTATCGGACCTTAGTGGTGGTCAACTCCTTCCTGGACAACGCCTACTTGGACGACTGGTTTCTCCTCTTCTGTCGCCTCTGCATCTACTTGAATAGCGCCATCAACCCGGTCATCTACAATGTCATGTCCCAAAAGTTTCGCTCTGCCTTTAAAAGTCTGTGTCACTGCGGACCTCAACGCCCGGAGAAACCTACTTCATGCAGCGTGGCACTTACATACAGTGTCATCAAGGATATGTCTAATGCAGAAAGCCCTGACCACTTTACTACAGTCATGGAAGAGCTAACCACACAAAGTGACCAATTAGTGCCCAGTGGAATGCAGACAGTTGTCAGAAAGATGTTGTTTGAGGAGCCATCCCTTTTGGAGAAAGGTTCCCAAACTTAAAATATATATATATATATATATATATATATATATATATATATATAAACAAGACACATAACTGCTTCCTTGATTTTGCCAGGTCGACTCAAACTATAATTTCCAAAACAGCACGACAGTCAACCCACAGTATTTTTTTGTGGACAGGCAACAAGCTTTGTAGCCAAAAGCCCTTACAGTCTAATTGATGAGCGTCCAAATATTGATACCACAAAAAGGTGACAAAACACACACAGACACACACCAACACACGCAGACCCCCCCCCCCCCCACAACTTTTTTTAATGCAATTTAATTTTTTTGTCTATGTTTATAACTTATAAGACACCAACTATATTTAGACTGGGAGAAAGTCTTTGGAGTGACATGCATTCTAAAAAGCGCTGTGTACAAGTTATATTCTTGCAACATTGGAACGAACTAAAACACAACACACAAGTATATCAAACAGGTTTGCAGGTTTTGCTTGGCACGTACAACATATCCAAATAAATTGATGATCCTGACAATGTACATAAAACAATTATAAAAAAAAACCTCCACATCATTAAGAGCTCATTCTTAATAATGTGCATTGTTTTCATTCTTTCTTTATGTACAGTGATCCCTTGCTACTTTCCGGTTCAGTTATCGTGGTTTCAGTGCATGAAATTTTTTTTTTTTTTTAAAGCCAAATGACTCAGAGGTTTTTTTTTTACATAGCTGTAGCTTGATTGGTTCCCAGCACTGATGTCAGCCAAGCCCCACCCAGCACCCCCCTCTGTCCTATCACATCCATTTTCCATATCGCTTATGCCTCATTAGGGTCGCGGGGGGTGCTGGAGCCTATCTCAGTTGTCTTTGGGCACGAGGCGGGGGCCACCCTGAATTGGTTGCCAGCCAATCGCAGGGCACACAAGGACAAACAACAGTCACTCTCACACTCACACCAAGGGAAAATTTGGAGTCTTCAATCTGCATGCCATGCATGTTTTTGGAATGTGGGCGGAAACCGGAGGACCCGGAGAAAACCCACGCCGTCCTATCACATGGGTTATTATTACAGTGATCTCTATCACACTTCACCTACCGCGGCTTTGCTGCTTCGCAGACTTTTTTACAGTGTTTTTTTTACAGTGAATCCTGATTGGCTCAGGGGCGTTACTGTTTTATCGACGTCAAAAAAGGTGATACTGGTTTTTCATCAGACCCATGCCAACAGTTTTCGTTTGTGTACATTCTGCCAAATTTGTGACAAAACCCTCAATTCAAAGAAACATTCTGTGCCGAGAAAGGGGTCTTCAGACGCGCCAAAGAGGCCGAAGAAGATGCTAACTATTGCCGAAAAAGTTAAACTTCTGGACATTTTGAAGGAAGGTAAAAGCTATGCGGCTGTAGAGCACCATTACGGAATTAATGAATCTTAAGTTCATTACATAAAGAAGGAGGAAAATAATACAAGGACGACAGCAGCAATAAGCTTTAACAAGGATGCAAAAACAGTTGTGACAGTCCGCAACAAGGCCATCGTAATGACGGAATCTGCTTTAGCTTTATCTGCTTTAGCTTTGTGGATTAATGACTGCAGGAAAATAGCATTACGCTGGATACCAGCATTATCCGTACAAAAGCTAAAACAACTTGATGAAACTGACAGCGATGTTCTTTATGACAGCAAAGGGGAGGGGGATGCAGATCCCGGACCATCAACAAGTGCTGTTCACGCCGTCTCAAGCACATTTAATGCCAGTAAAGGCTGGTTTGAGAAATTTCAGAAATGCTTTGGACTTAAAAATGTTTCTCTGCACGGAGAGGTCGCTTCTGCGGATATAGCTGGCGCAGAGGAATATGTGAGCAACAAGTTTAAAGCCATCATTGAGGAAGGAGGATAAAGGCCTGAAGAAGTGTTTAACATGGATGAGACAGCCTTATTTTGGAAAAAAATGCCCTCCCGTACTTTTACCATGCAAGAAGAAGCAAAGGCTTCGAGATTTAAGGCCCACAAAGATCACATGACTCTGGTTATGTGTGGAAATGCTGTAGGCTTCATGATAAAGCCGGGGCTCATTTATAGGTCTAAAAATCTTAAGCCCTGAAAAACAAAAATAAGGATGCGTTGCCCATTTACTGGATGTACAATTTAAAGGCTTGGACAACAAAAGCTTTCAATCAGGACGGGTTCAAATACTGTTTGATCCCGGAGGTCAAGCGTTATTTGAGAGGAAAAGGACTATACTTTTAAATGCTTTTGCTTACTGACAACGGCGGGGGTCACACTGATGATTTGTCATAAGATGGTGTGAAAATAGTATTTCTGCCACCGAACACTACATCACTGATTCAGACCAAGGACCAAAGCATCAGCCGCGCTTTCAGGGTCCTGTATATGCACAACACGCTGCAGGATCTTGTTGAATCCTTGGACTCGGATCCAGATTTCTTACTAAAGAACTACTGGTGCGGATACACCATTGCATCGTGTCTCCTAAATCTTCAGAGGGCCATTCAGGAGATGAAAACTGGGACTTTGAATTCGTGCTGGAAAAAAAAATGTGGCCAGAGGCAGTGCAAAACGCGACCGGATCATCTGTTGACACGCTGCATCACTTTACAGTGGATTCAGCTGTGAATCTAGCGAAACAGCTCAGAGGAGACGGCTTTAATGACATGACTGCCGATGAGGTCAATGACCTGATTGATGCACACGCACAACCACTGATGGACGAAGACCTGGCAGAGATGACAAAGCCACCAAGCGGGGATGATGGAGAAGAGGAAGAAGACACACTTGTTGAAGAGGAGGAAGGACGAACACATGGTCGCCTAGCAACCATGATGAGAATGGGCACTGAACTTCAGCGTGCGGCACAAGAATGGGACCCTTAGATGTGTCGTTCATTGCAATTCTCAAATATAATTGAAGGTGGAATGTCCGATTATAAAACTCTTCTTGCTCAGAAAAAGAAAGAGTGCCAACAACTACCCATAACGATGTTCTTCTCTTGGAGAAAGACTCCTGCGCAGCCTTCAGTAGAAAAAGATGCTACAGCGCAGCGGAGTCAGGAAGAAGAGGCGCAGCAGGGACTGTGAAGTACGCGAATGACAATGTTCCCTACCTCGTATTCATTACTATCTAAAACATATTGTTTTACAACACCGTTCTTTAAACTATTATAGTTATTTGTAAGAAAATGTTAATATTTCTATTTATTTCACACATTTTAAACCTGAAAAGAGGTTTTGTTTTTTGTTTCATTGTGCAATACAGTATTGCATTGTAAAATAACAGTAAAAAAAAAAGCTGACTACTTCGCGGATTTCACCTATTGTCGGCTATTTTTTGAATGTATCTCCCGCGATAAACGAGGGTTCACTGTACATCGCAGGGATCAGCAATTTCCTTGGATATGCTGTATGCGTCAAGCAAAAGCTGCAAACCAGTGAGACCTTAACAAAGTGCCACACTAAAGTTAACTGATTACAGCGCTTGCTATATTTGCATTTGATACTTAGAGCCTATGTTGTTTTCATCAAAAAGGTAAACAAACACCTAAAACAGAATGCAGAATAAATACTTAGTGTTTTGTTCTTCTGTTTCTTTTTCTTTTCCTTTTTCCTTTCATAACTTTGCTGCTGTTAATTGAGAATTGCTCCATTGAAAGACCATTAAAGGTTATCTTATCTTGAATAGAATGTGATTTGTTTTGTTCTAAGCCCATACTGTAAATGTGGTTGTGATGTGTAATATGAAATTAATTCAGTATTGTGTTCTTAAATTGTGATCGACTGAGTGCATTATGACAGGTTCTTTTGATCCATTGTCTTGGCGTGTTTGCCATATTTCAAAACTTGGAAGCCCCCCCGAGGTGACATGGAAGAAAACTAATGTTTCCCTCAGAAACATTGTGTTCCCTCGAGCTGTTTTTTTAAATCAGCGTTTATGTACGTATTTGCATATCAGTTTGTTGACTGGAACCTCCAATGTGCATACATGTGTCTAAGTTGGAAGAAAAGTCATTGAGGCGGACTCGGAAATGTTGGTTTTAAATTCACTTCAAAAAAGTTTTAAAATAATGCATACATGGTCATATAAAAAATCAACATTCCCCAAGCAAAAAAAAGGTTTCCTTATTCTGCAATAATTGCGAACACACCATGGGGAATGTTTTTTTTTAAACTTGCAAACCAGCTAGTCCTAGTTGAGGCTGATAATCTTCAAAATGGAAACAACTGCATTGTTGAAACGTTCACTATAAAGGACCTCTTCAGTGCACTTTTATTTAATCATGTGTCTAGTTTTCTGTCTGTCGGTTTTTGAGTTTTTTTCAATGCACATAGCACATTTTTATTCTGCATGCTTTTTTTATACATATTTTAGTCTCAAAATGATTTTTTTGTGCTCTAGCTATTTGATTGAATGTCTTCAATGTGTCTTGTGTTGTTCCAATAAAATTAACAGAGACAATGTCGTATCATACCTTGGGACGATTGCATATAATCTACTTTTTTTTGTTCACAACACATGTGCCTCTCTCCACATCTGATCCATTGCCAGCAAATGCCGAATAACACTTTATCCTAGAATAGATGCCGCCATGAATCACTCCGATAAACTCTCTATGAGCCACAGTCGCACGAAGCACATGCAGCAGTTTAGATAAGAAATGAAATTTCAGGTCGTCAAGCATGTGAAGCTGCTGAGCAATCCGTCACCATAAATAACTTATTCTCACTTCACACTAACATCTGACTTGTTAATCTTGAGAGACGACTTTGACTGAGTGACAATGTGAAAATCGGGGAGAAATGCACCAGAGAGGCAATTTTCAGTTTAGTTTTCGAAAGTCCAATGCAGTAAATGCTCGTCAACCAAAGGTGGAGAATCATCAGGACTCGCGATAATCACTGTTCAGCACCAAATACTTTTGTCAGCAAGCATTTGATTACCATCACCTTATCCAGGAATGTGTGCTTGTTAAGTGACATGGATTTAGAGGAAAACATGTCTGAGTCATTAAAGAAAGGCATCTGTAATAGACCCTGTGACTGTGGACTGCTGTGCAAGAGGATCTGTCATAGTCTTACCAATGTGATGGTACAGACTTGGCAGTGTTTAATTTGCCTAGAAAGAATGATTTTCGAAGAACCAGGTTCTAAATGGCAACTGCTGTAAAGTCACATCTATTGGCGCAAGTTTGCATATCTTGGGAAGAAAAACTCGTGTTATTTACCTGTGTTAATAGCAGCAGTAATTATACCAATAGAATATTATACATACAATATGGCGTCATTAACAACAAAAGTGAACAAATTAGGTGATATTCTCAGCAGTACGATTATGTTTCTCCCCTTCAAATTTCTCTATTGGCGAGGGAAAAAAGAGAACAAAAATAAAAATTAGGGGAATACTTGAAATGTAAATTATTTTGAAATCCTGTCTGTCTGGATTCAAATCTTAACTTGGACTCATGCTTAAATAGATTTTCTGCTCGGACTTCTTTTGTGAAGACATTGATCCATAAAAAATGATGAGAATTCATAAATGGGTCACGTTGCTACACAAATCTTTCAATAATAAAATAGTCCAGCTCTCATTTGTCAAGGTTCTATGGCTACATATCTAACTCTTATTTCGACAATTCCTCAAACAGTTTTGTGGGGAAAAATGTGTTTGTGCATCATGCTTCAGGAGTTTCAGTGTGTTACTGGTGCATCTCATGTCAATAAAAGATGTGGTCCTTTTTGGAATTGCCTTCAGCACACTTGCGACTCTTGATAAGCGCTTCATATAAAGGTTGGATGAAAAGTTGGTCAAATCGGTTTGGACATGTTCTGATGTCGCACAGTATTTCAACTCAAGTTGCTCAGTGACACGCTGTCAAAACATCAAGCTTTCTTGCATGTTGTCTCCATTCAACCGTGCTCTCTGGTATTTATTTTTTTGGCGTCAGGATCTGCTCTCTTGTGTTATTTTGTAATTTTAGATATTAACACTGTTACTTTTCCACATGTGACCTGTCTGCTTCTGAGTCAAAAAAGTGTTCCTCACATGACTAAAGTGGTTAAAACCACTATCACATAATTGTCCATCAATTGGATTGGATTTGCCTTTATTAGTCAAAGTGATGAAAGGAATGAAAGTAGAAAAACAAAATACATGAGCTGCTGGAAAGGCAGCCACTCTCGCGGCGCCGTCTTGAAGTCAAAAGAACAAAAAAAAAAACTAAATAACAAATAATATGACAGCATAGAGACAATATGACAAAACAAAGACACAGAGAGACATTCATTCTTCAGGACTTGCTGTACCCTCTTTGTGATGACATGAAGCAGTTCTAGATGAAAAAGGAGAGGATCAAAGCGTCTTTCCACCAGTGGATCAGGGACATCATGGTGGAATGTGCACGTCGACTACAAGCTAAATGTTGAAAGCAAACACGCAGCTGTAGCATCCATTGACGAAAAGAGATTGTCTCACATCTCCTGTCCCACATAAATCTGCTTCAATTCCAAGCCGCAACAGTTCCACATACGCATCGGCGCTCTGCGCTGACGCTCCTTTCTTCTTATCGCGGGTTCCTCAAGCCATGCATCCATCCAGCCGCAGACTGTCCAACAGCACTGACCTTTCCGCTAAACAAAGCAGGGCTGTGAAGATGCTGCCCATTACAGGCGCAAAAAAAGCACAATGGCCCCTTTGGTGTCCAGCGATGGCAGTCGAATGGCATGAATTAGTCCTGCTAATCAAAGTACATTGTAAATCCAGATGACACATCCAAACTCTAAATCAAGCATGAGAAATCCTGACTGACAAGATGAAAAATACACCACGCCGAGTCATGTTTCAATTACCTCAACAAATTAAGACCTGTATTATGACAGTAGTAATATGACAGGAGGAAAAGAAAAGACGGAAAACAATATATAAATGTGTGTGTGCAGGGGAGGGGTTGCACATGTGTGTGCTGATCGAACCACTCATTCTGGTGGTAAAATGCTTCAATAAAAGGCAATCTTGCTTTATTCACAATAAATGGGTAAGTGCAGGTGTCGATGCTATGATTGCTCTTCTGACAAGCAAGCTTAATTTCTTAGCTTTATCACTTAAACTGTGGGGGATATAATAAATATTTGGAGGATGGCTTCGGGTGAGCTGTTCTCAATGCAAAGGTAATTGTGTCAGTTTGAATAAGTAACACGTTTGCAAAGAAACACTTCGTCTAATGGTCGATTACTTACTTGTGAAAAGGATCCTACAACCATATAAAAAAGTCAAGGATAACGGTTCATTCACCAATTGTTTAAATGACTGGAATGAGGGGTTTGGTAAAAAGAATATGCGTATAGGTTCACTCTTATTTATTACAGATGAAAATTTGAAATAGTGGTGGATATTTTCGCAAGCGTCACGAAGGTTGGTGTGCTAAATGATGCGGCGGGCCAAATCTGGCCCTAGGGCCTTGAGTTTGACACCAGTGATTTATGATGTTTACCAGTTATTTATCGTCATGTTGTTAAAGACAAAAGATGAGATGAACGCTAATGGTGAAGCCGGTAAATTACAGGACTGAAATATAAAGATCACTCATAAACAATCGTGCTCATGGAGCCATAAATAATCTGACGTACGCCTCATTCATGCCTGTAATGCATATTCCAGGTTCTGTAGTGTCTCACTCAGTGATGTAAATCACTAGTGCAGGTTGCTAGTCACTGAATTATTATAGATGGTTGCAGGCTTTCTGGAGTCTATCCCAGCTGTCTTCCGACAGTCGGAGGTCTACATCCTGAACTGTTCATCAACCAATCTCAAGACACACAATTGAAGGAAAATGTCCCTGCAATCACGATACCTTTCAAGAGCTGTACGATGGAACACAAACCCGCGCACATTCATCTCTTGTGCAAGACAATCCATTTGTAAAGAACCCACCATATCATCTTTATGCATCAAATGGAATCTCCTGGCCTTCTTCAAACCATGAACATATATTTGGGTCCAATCTCTGCACAGCATGACAATATCAGAAGACAGAAGAAGAATATGTGAAAGTAACAGATCCGAAAGTATTTCATGACCCCATACAGATGACAGTATTTTCCCGTGGATACGGCTCACCGGAGTATAAAGCGCATCCCCAATGAATGGTGTATTTTTAAACGTGTTCAATATACTGTATAAGGTGCACTGGACTATAAGGCACACCTTCAATGAATGAAAAAAAAATATATACAAATATATAAAGTTTTACAAATATATGGCACACCACATTATAAGGCGCTACAGTAGAGGCTTGGATTACCCACTATTTCTTCTACAGACGGAAATGGGGTCGGTGGCTGCAGACAGTAGTTGAGACAGTAGAGAGAGGGGGGAGAGAGAGACAGAGAAAAAGAGAGAGAGAGAGAGAGAGAGAGAGAGAGAGAGAGAGAGAGAGAGAGAGAGAGAGAGAGAGAGAGAGAGAGAGAGAGAGAGAGAGAAAGAGAGAGAGAGAGCAAGTGTTGCATTTGGGTCTTTATCTGTTTCATAATGATTGTGACAAATTATTAGCATGAGCAGTCTCTTCCGATAATTGAATGTCATTCATTATCAAGAGTAAATAGGGTTGTGACTAATCAATAATGTTTCGAGAAGTAATGATCCCAATGAATTTCGATTGACTCAATGGGTTCCCCTACGCTCCCACTTTGACAGACATTTTTGTGCCAAATGATTTTGTTAGTGCCCCAATTGATTTTTCTTTGCCATTTTGGGCAACTTCTATGAACAATAATGCTCTCAAGTGTTATTTTGGAAAAAAAAAAAAAACTCGTAACCCATCGCACTAATCAATAGCCAATAAGTTGCTCTCAGCATTAAAAGGATTCGAAAGCGATTGGTCTACACTCTCCAGTATGTATGCATTTCAGTTTAATGGAAGCACATCCAAGACGGATCATGGAAGCTAAAATAAACCCTGTGACATTGAACAAATTTCTGAGACTGAAACCTCTGAAAAAGAAGCAAGATGTGAATTTGCTGCCATATAGTGTGATGTCACGAGAGGCTGTGTCCTGGAGGGCAAATACATCCCCCTAAGATGGCTCCACCCAGAGAGAGTCTTGGCCCCATCTGGTGGAAGGCAGCAATTAAAACCACACACCTGCAGCTGATCAGGGCGGGATTGGCAGGCAAGGCTCTTAAGGCAGAGAGCCTCTGAGTGTGCAGCTTGGGGAAAGACAAGCTCGATTGCTGTGCTCTGTGGAGAAGTTGATTGCTGCGTGGAACTCATTGCCAGTTGGGACCACACGACAGGACACTGGATTTGGACCTTGCTAAGGTGGCTAGGCTACATGAGGAGGACATCAAGAGGGGTGAGGCCTAGAGACTCTTGGAAAAGAACTCCGTCTTCAGTTTTACCTCAGAAGAGACTTTATTTTGATTTAAGTATTGGAAGAGAGAGTATTCAAACCTTTGTTGCTTGTGAATCCCCCCTGAAACCTTTGATTGTCCTGTCGTCCATTGCACTTCTTGTCCTGTCCCGCTGAGAGCCAGCCTCTCATGATATCACAATAGTTACAGTGGGAAATGTTTATATCCAAAGAACAGAGATCCAAGGAGATGGTTGACGGGTCAGAAATAAAAGCTGTGAAAATATCAATACTGTATCATAATTCATTCCCAGTAAGCATTTACAGAGCAACTCAAAGTATGCGGATGGAATGATTTCAAAAGCTTTTCACACTTTACTGCCATTACTGCATTACAAGAAGAGCATCTGCATCTTTTCCAAGGGTTTTCACAAATGTTTGTAATATATATTTCATATAATGGGCATCACAGGCACATCTACACCTGATTATATTTATTTCAGTTGGTCTAATGCACACACATTATCATATTTTATTATTTGTTTTGTGGAGAAACAATCACCCGCTTCCATCCATGCTTAGGCAAAAGGCGACTAAGTACAACGCTGTATGACAGAATGCATTAATGGCTGGACATGCAAAGAGCCTTTCTCGAGCTGCGCTACGAGCCATATTCAACCTGAGCTGATACACTGGAGGCGACAGCACAACCCATGGCTCTCCATTTACAGTTAACGAAATGAATGTTTTATCTCCTCATCAAATGATTAAATCCTCCTATAAACAACCAAAAAATGATGGAGTCAAGAATAATAGTTTTTTCAAGTTGTGAGAAAGATGATGTCAATTGCCAATGTTAGTTAATACAGGGAATAATTTGAGCAAGAACCATGCAAGTTCACATAATTTGATTTGTTGGCCACATACAATGATGTGGTGGGTTCGATCTGGCCGCTTCTGGGCTTTGATCAATCAGGGGGATGAGAGTGAGTACTTCTGAAATAAAAACATGTGTTTTCTTGCTGAAGCACTACTTGGTATGCCACTTCAAAGTCAACGTCAGCTTTATTGTCAAATATGTGGCTGCCTTTCCAGCAGCTCATGTATTTTGTTTTTCTACTTTCATTCCTTTCATAACCTTTCTGCTGTGAAATGTAAATTTCTCCACTGCGAGACTAATAAAGGCAAATCCAATCCAATCCAATCCAATCCAAATCCAATCCAATCCAATCCAAATATGCTAAAATTCATGACATACAGCAGATATGAAATTACTGTCCTCTCGGACCCAGCGTGCAAGCCACCATTCACATAATTACGTTAAACAAACACGCTAAACACAAAAAACGCCAATCTGCCAGGAGATAGAGGGGAGCCGCTGCGTGTTCACACGCCGCCATCTTGAGGAAAAATAAAAAATAATATGACAACACAAAGACAGAGTCATTCATTCTTCAGGACTTGCTGTACCCTCTTTGTGATGACATGAAGCAGTTCTAGATGAAAGACGAGAGGATCAAAGAATCCTTTTCAACAGTAGATCAGGGATGTCATGATGGAATGTGCACGTCTACTACAAGCTAAATGTTGAAAGCAAACACGAAGCTGTAGCATTCATTGACAAAGACTTCTACTTTTATGAATGTGAACGTAACTAATCTTATAGATTGTCTCTGAAAAGGGCCATATTTTAAATTCTAAAATATGTGACCATGCATCCATCCTTTTTCTGATCCGTGGGGTGTTCGGGAGCCTATCACATCTGTTCACGGGCATTAGGTGGGGGACACCCTGAATCGGTTGCCAGCCAATTGCAGGATACACACATACGGACAACCACCACCCACCCAGAGGGACAATTTAGAGTGACCTGTTATCCTTCGACGCATGTTTGTCTAATGTGGGTATGAAAGTGGAGCACCCAGAGAAAACCCATGCAGACATAGTAATCTAAAGAGATCCATTAGACTGCAAAGAAGTATTCAGTTGACCCATTTTGGGGAAAAGAAGCATATATGAAACCAAATAGATCATCCTAAAATTCCAGGCAACGAGAACATTCAAATCAAGAACTAAACGACAAAAAAAATAAATAAATAATAAATAAATAACATTTAATCATACCCTGAAAAGTGACTTTTGTTCATCAATCCATCCATTTTCTGATCCGTGGGGTGTTAGAGAGCCTATCACAGGTCTTCGGGCATTAGGTAGGGGACACCCTGAATTAGTTGCCAGCCAATCACAGGGCACACACCTACGGACAATCACCACTCACCCAGAGGGACAATTTAGAGTGACCTGTTATCCTTCAACGCATATTTTTCTAATGTGGGTATGAAAACGCAGCACCCACAGAAAACCCACGCAGACATAGAAATTACACGTGTATTCACGCACCATAGTTATCTAAAGAGATCCATTATACTGCAAAGAAGTATTCAGTGGACCAATTTTGGGGAAAAGAAGCATATTTGGAAACCAAATGGGTCATCCTAAAATTCCAGGCAACAAGAATATTCAAATCAACAACTAAACAACAAAATAAATTGTTAATATTTAATCATACTCTGAAAAATGACTTTTGTTCAAATTGCGGAATATGTTTTTCTTTGTACCTAATCAAAATATTATATTATACAGGTGTCAAACTAAAGGCCAGATCTGCCCCACAACATCATTTTATGTGGCCTGCAAATCAAACATGTCAACTTCTAGGATGACTCCTGAAATCTGGACCAAAATTTCAACTTCTTACAAGAAATGAATCCGAGATCATGTTGCAGTTCCAACCCCCTCATTTCAGTAGTTTACTTCATATGGTTTCACATCAATGACACCCCTCCAATTAATTAATTAATTCAGTCTGTATTTTCATGAACAAAAGTTAATTCTGTGTGATCATAGCATTTTAAGGTTTCACTTGAGAGATGTGATAGCTCATTTGAGGAGCAGAAGCCTTCTGGAAAAGTGATACTGACTGACAAGTGGCCACTCATAAATGTATACACGTATATGTATTACTGATTGCAATCAAAGAGTGAAGTGCATTTCAAGAGCTCTTGGACAGCTGGTATATATGTAGTGGCAATGGCTCCCTGTCAATAAGCAAATAAATAAATAAAGTCCACAACGTAGCTGTCACATGTGACCTTACTTTGCTGCATTTTTTTATATATAAAAATGAAGATGAAGAATGATTGTGCTCAGGAAGAGCTGCCAAAAGATTGGAGGTGTATGTTAGTAGTAGATGATTGAAATAAATTATGGCAGCACCTGCTCAAGTGGCAAAATATTTGGGATAAGGTTTGGTCCATTTTTATTTCAGAGTATACAATTCACATGGTGCCATTTTTGAATATGCTGTTTTCAACAATTGTTCTCACAGTTGTATTGACTCCTTCCAGTAAGAAAAACATAATACAGTCAAGAGATTGTTCCAGCTTAATGGAAGTGCATCCACAGTAGCCTAGTTTACAAATTTAGAAGACAATTATGCATCCATTTGTTTCTTTCAACAATATTTTTTTCACGTCTGTGTAAGCTTTCAGTCGTACAGAAGTGGTCCATCAATGAAACGGTTTCTTCAGCTGTCATCTGTACTTCTTTGAAGGTGTCGGACGTTTCACTTCTTATCCAAGATGCTTCTTCAGCGAACTAAAGTCGTACTGGTAGTGATGGCCCTTTATATATCCCTACTGTCCAGAAATGACGGTGTCACGGTTTGCAAGATGGTGATGGCGGGTGTGGATCCCAAAAAGCAGGCAGGAGGGAGCTGGAGTTTGTGTTTGACAAATTGTGTTAAAATAAAGTCAGCAGGAACAAAATCTAAAACATCAAAATCATCTGAACAGAAAAAATACAAAGTATCAAAAGAAAACCAAGAGTAAAAGTCCACCAAGGTGAAACAAACACATCACAGCAGACAATGCATACACAATGCATACAATTGCATACAATTGCATACAATTGCATACAAAGCATACAATGACCCGACCACGAATGGTCGTGCCGGGAGTCCTTTTGACTGCCACTGCGAGGCTGCAGGCGGGGCCAAGAGCGCCACTCGTTGGTCGGCAACCAGATCATGACAGTACCCCCTTTCTAGGGACTGCTTCCAGAAGTCCCAACAGTCTCCCAAAAGGTCCAACTCGGCAGGAAACGATGGTGGAGACGGCAACTGTTGCCTCTCCAGCATATGATGGGCGGCGGCCTGATGGGAACGGGACTCAGCCTGATGTGGACGAAGATGCGGCACGGATCGTCGTGGACGTGTGTGCTTCCCTTCTTGCACAATCACGTGACGACGCATGGCGCGACGTGGACGTTACACTGCCAGGCGCAGAGTCGGACCCGGACGGCCGTATGGGAACGGGTCTCGACCGGACGTTGGTGTGGACGTTACGGCTCGTCGAGTGACTCAATTCAAACTCGACGCGGCGTGGGCTAACGTGGACGCGAACTGCCCAGCACTGGGGAAACGAGACCAGTCCAGAGCAGCTGCGGGATCCAGCGATGAGTGGGGTCTCGTCGTGGATGGGACTCAATTCAACATGCACGACGACGCGTGGCTGGACGTGGGCGTGCATTGCCAAACACCCAGTGTCACCTTGGACGGCCACCTGGAAGGAGGTCTCGACCTGACGTGGATGTGCAAGCGGCACCGCTCGTAGTGGACGTGAGTGTGAACCTTTTCACACAATCAGGGGACGAAGCATCGGCTCGACATGGACGTTGACTGCTAGGCACAGGGTGGAAATGAGACCGGTCCGTTGTACCTGCAGGATCCGATGGTTGGTTCTGTCACGGTTTACTAAGGTGGTGATGGCGGTTGCGGATCCCAAAAAGCAGGCAGGAGGGAGCAAGAGGTTGTGTTTGACAAATTGTATTAACATAAAGTCAGCAGGAACAAAATCTAAAACATCAAAATCATCTGACAGAAAAAATACAAAGTATCAAAATAAAGTCAGCAGCAACAAAATCTAAAACATCAAAATCATCTGAACAGAAAAAATACAAAGTATCAAAAGCAAACCAAGAGTAAAAGTCCACAAAGGTGAAACAAACATGCACAGCATACAATGCATACAATTGCATACGATTGCATACAAAGCATACAATGACCCGACCAGGCATGGAGGGCTGACGCACTACCCGTTGGTCGCCAATCCGAACGTGGCAGGTTGCCACTGATCGAGACGACCAGCACCTGTGCAGGTGCAGGCGGGGCCGAAGCGCCACCCGTTGATTGCCAACCAGATCATGACAGGCGGTGCCGGACTCTACTATGATAGGTCCCTGCTCTCAGGTTGGGGGAAGCAGAGGACTACTCCCTGCTGCTCCACTGATTGTTCCTCTTGTCCTGACTAACGGCTGGCCTGATTGCCCTATTTGCTCTTCTATCACCTCATCAACTGTCGTGCGGCGAGACAGCAAGCAGGTGGAAAGAGGATAAAAGTTCACTCAGCTAGATGCAGGAAGGGTATTGTGAGTTTTCTTTATTTGAAGTTGATATCAGTTTTCGGCAGACCCCAGGTAACACCGCTCTCCTCCAGGTTGTCCTTTGTCCCTCTTCTTCCTCCTCGAAGTGACTGGCTCAGTCTAGTTTTAAAGGTGCTTCACCTGAGCTTCTGGCCAATCAGATTGCCATTCCCAGGTGGTTGCAATCACCTTCTCAATCAGTCTCAATCAATTAGTGGTCGCCCAACTCTGTTTTGGATGGGGAGAAATGCGCACCTTTCTCCCATCCAAAATCCATGAAACACAAAATTATTTAACATTTCTTTTAGCATCATGACATCAACATTAATAATTCTATGTTGCCTAAGCAGGCTGTTGTACGTACGATCCAAATTGAACATCCCACTATCATATCGGTTTAGTGAAGGATTTAGCTGTTTTATGAAAATCACTTCTTTTACTCCCCTTTCAAACCATCTATTTTCTTTCTCAAATATTTTTGACCTCATTGTCGTCAAATGAGTGGGTGCTCGCTTTTAGGTGCATATGTACTGCCGATAGAGTCCCACTTAATATTATCCCTGCAATGTTGATAAAGTCTATTTTTGAGAATTTGCTTAGTCTCGCCAATGTATTGCTCTTTACAATGTTCATTCTTACAATGTATTGAAACTACAGTGAGACCTCAACTTACGAACTTAATTGGTTCCCAGACAGAGTGCGTAAGGTGAAAAGTGTGTATCTAAAAAAAAAATCCCATAGGAAACCATTTAAAATGGGAATAATCCGTTCCCGGGTTTCCATAAAATACAGTTTTTAACTAAATAAGCCTTAAAACTACACACAGCATACCTTATTCTATGTATAATAAATGTGCTATTGTATTGTAATGAAAGAAATACACTGCATTGTAGTCACAAAGGGAGGCACATTACATGAGGACTGTAATTAAAGAAATAAACTGTGCTGTAAAATAAAGTTTTATTTACCTTTTTGGTGGTCGTTGATGGCTTATGGAAGGAGAGTCACCTTCCATAAGGACTGTTGGTAACTTAACCTCTGGTGTGGCTTCTCTTCTTTTTTCTGTGGAGACTCCTCATCATTTTTGCTGATTAAAAACCTCTTGACACCTGTTGCTTTCTTACTTGTAAGGTCTTACGAAGCTGAGACATCACATTATCGTTCATCATGTTGATGATTGTCATAGCCAGTCGTTTCTGGATGGAACTGTTCGGTAAAAGCCTGCACATCATTACACTTTGCCAACATTGCCTTCTCCTCCTCGCCCTCAGATGTTATCGAACCATCCGTTACTGGCTTTAAAATCCTCAATAAGCGCCAAACTTCCAGGTTGGCGCATGGCGATAACGGCGTAAATTAGCCGAGCTTTCTCGCATAAAATAGCTTTATTCACGCTGTCGCCGGATAGCTGCTTTTCGTGAATCCAAATTAACAGAAGTTTTTCAACTTCTTCGATTGCCCGAGAGCGTCGCTTTGAGAGCATGGAAACACCTTTTGCAACAGATGCACCTTTGATGGCTTCTCTGTTCCAGAGAATGGGAGCAATGGTTGACTTAGCATAGCCGTGCTCGGCCACTAAATCACACAAACGCACACCTCGTTCGTGTTTTTCAATTATCTCCTTCTTCTCAGCGACGGTCATTTTATTTTGTGTCTTCTTGGGCTCAACACGAGCCTGTGGTCTTTTTTTTTCTGTCCCATCATAGTAAAATTATCAGCAAAAAGCTCCTCGGAGGTGATGGACGTGTGCATTCAATGAGAGGGGGTGTGGAAAGTAGCGCCGGCTGGAGCGCTGTTCGGTCATGTGCTTCTGCCGAAGATCACTCCACCAGATCACTCCGCCAGCCGTGGTGGGTGTGTATTATGAAAATAGTGCTTATTATAATTATTAATTTTCCTAAATTTGACGTTCTTAAGACGAAAAGTTTGTAAGATAAGGTGTTTGTAAGTTGAGGTCTCACTGTATATATATATATATATATATATATATATATATATATATATATATATATATATATATATATACTCATATATATATATATATATATATATATATATATATACACACGCACACACACACACACACACACACACACACACACACACACACACACACACACACACACATCTGGACAGGAGGGATATATATTGGGCCGAAACTACCAGTAAGACTTTAGTTCGCTGAAGAAACATCTTTGATAAGAAGCGAAACGTCCGACACTGACAACTTCAAAGAAGTACAGATGATGGCTGAAGAAACCTTTTCATCGATGGACCACTCCTGTACGACTGAGAGTTTACACAGACCTTCTTGCAAGCTTAATATTTCCGTAGCATAAAAAGAAACACACACACACACACACACACACAAAAACCTGTGAACGTGTCATGTCCGCCTGGTACAGTTGATCCTGTACAGTGTTTACCAAGTAGGCATGCCATGTATTTAAGGAGTCCCAAACCGCCGAGTCTCTTGTCGGATTATTGGCCTTGCTCGCTGTTGTGCTTCAAGTGTTATATTCTATACCTCTCAATATTGTTCATGATTGCTTTTTTCATATTACTTAGCATTTAGTATTTTCATTATTCCTTTTTATCTGTTTTGGTATTTGGTTTATTAATTGGTTTGATTTTGTTTGTGTATTTTCAGTGTTATTTACTAAACGTCACATTGCATGATGGTAGAGGACTCGAAAAGCAGACAGGAGGGAGTGGCAAGGTGGATTGATCAGAAAACTAAATCCAAAACAAACAAAATCCTAAACCCTCCAAGAAGCCAAAGTAATTACAAATAATCAAAAACCAAGAATGTGAATATAAAAGCAGTATATAGAGTGGTTGCAACAGATCCCGGGAACAACATCGGATATCTCGGTCCAGAAAAGCGCAGTGCTGGGAACAGCACGGATACTGCGCAGAACCCTCAAGCTTCCTGGCCTCTGGTAGAGGACCCGAGCTGAAATGGGGACAGACACCACCCATGGTGGGTGAGACGAGGATTTATATATATATATATATATATATATATATATATAAGCAGGGCCCAATATTTCTTGCGTGGCAAGTACAATGTGAGATGGCTTTCTTCATGCGCACTAACACAAGATCCTACACGCAATCGGATACTCATATGCACTCCTGTTAGCCAGACAAACAGCGGTTTCAGTACAGACGAGCATTAGGGCGCAGACATTGATCTCTTGAACAGTTCAGCTTATTTACAGCCTCTTAAAGCATCTGTGTTGCAGACTGAATAAACAAGGGAACAGATGGCCACTTGGAAGCACGAGAGTCAATCAACTCCATTGGCAAGAATAAATGATTTTACACAGCAAGATGTCCTCTTGACTGAACATTATGCATGCATGCATGAAAATACACTCACAAAAAGCCACATTGGATAGTCAGAACAAGGATATGTTTACATGATGTCGATCTGAATTGAAAATGCAAACGTGGTACCGTGTATCCATTTTCTATTTCACTCATAATGAGTGTTTGTCAGAGAAAAAAGATCAGTGTATGGAATTCTATTGTGTGGGTGGCAAAGCGATACTCTGATGGCACGACACCGAGTTCATGAACAGGCGTAAAATCTCACTTCGTTTCTGAACTGCGCTTGGAAAACAAAAACGATGGCTACTCGACCCCAAATATAAATTAATGAAATGCTTGTTGGAACAATTCCGATTAAATTAGTTAAGCAGCCATGGATACTAATAATCAAACACATTTGTCTTCTTCCATGTACATGTACTTTGAAAAGTATGTTATGTATGCGATGTGAGCATATCTGAGCAGGTGTTGATTTTTGGGTCGCGTATAGATGGGAAGGCAGCTGTAAAGAGTTTTCCTCTCTGGAATGGAGGTTTCAAGTATTCGCCTATTCGAACACCCAACACGATATCACCATTTAACCTTAAAGAACAACCGACGTCACTTTTTTGTTTTGTTAACTGACATCAGAAAAATGTTCTATAGCATCTAAAATACCCAAAACATGCAGTATGATATTTTTATTCAAATGCAAAACACCAATAAAAATGACTTAAAGTGTCCAAAATCTGCAAAAAAATGAGCTGCGAATTGGGCATTTTCAGAAAGTCCCACCCCCAGTTCGTGACGGCACGCCAAGACGTCTTGCATTGCTGGAGAATCAAAACAATGGCTTCAGATTCGGCGAATATGCTTTCTTGTTACACATCCAGTTATGAATATGATTCAAATAGTTCTAAGGAGGAAAGCATACATGTTTGTAATCAATTAAAGAAGTCCTTCCGTGTCATTTTGAGGCATCTGGACTGCAATATCGCGTCCCGGAAAAGAGGCACAAAATGGCCACCGAGCTGTTGTGAGGAATGAATCAGCCCGTTTCCACAGGCTGATAAATTCCTTCCATGGAGCTTGGACACCCTCTTCTGGCGGCTTTTGGGTGCAACACAAGGTTTTCAGACCAAACAAGTACAGCAAAATACATTGACGTGATGGAAGGACTGCTACAATGTGTCTTTTTTTTGGTCAGGGGCGTTCCTTTAGTGACGTCACGTACGGATTCGTCACCAACTCAAGAACAAGACTTCCTGAATATTCAGCGTGAGTCTTAAAATGTAAAATATAGCTATATGCGGTGGAATCTTATTAAAATACGCTCAGTAGAAGTCATTTGAAGCCATTTTACAAATTATGGACAAAACTTGTCCAGAGACGTCGGTTGTCCTTTAAGTGATTTCTAATACGTATATTTTGCAGCAAGCACGCCAACTTCCCAGTGCTGAGGTCGTGAGTTCAACTCTCGCCCCGGCCTCCCTGTGTGGCGTTTGCATGATCCCCCCGGGCCCGCTTGGGATTCCTCCGGGTCCTCCGGTTTCCTTCCACATTCAAAAAATATGCATGGCGGCCTGATTTAATACTCCAAATTGACCCTAGGTGTGAGTGTGAGAGCGAATGGTCGTTTGTCTCTGTGTGTCCTTCGATTGGCTGGCAACCAATTCAGGGTGTCCCCTGCCTAGTGCCCGAAGATGGCTGGGATAGACCCCAGCATCCCCCCGTGACCCTAATGAGAAGAAAGCGTAGTGGGAAATAAAATGGATTGAACGATTGATATTCACATATGGTCAAGTGGCTTTCAATAGTTGTGATGAGCTTAATATATTTGATCAGCTTAAAAAAAACAACTTTTTTTCTTGAGGTTATCTTGTCTGACCTTTACATTTTTGAAACAATATTCAACTTTACAAAAAAAATCAATGAGGCGAATTATTTTTCATGGCACTTTATTTCTGCATTTGCACTTTATGTTTTCACTCAACTCCATAATAGGTTGATGTTTGGTTTCATGCCCTCTTCAAAGTTGAGACAAGAAATTCTGCTGTGGGGTGAAAAAACCATAGTAATACTTTTCCTGCA
Organism: Hippocampus bargibanti; assembly: GCF_051943395.1. NCBI lineage: Eukaryota > Metazoa > Chordata > Actinopteri > Syngnathiformes > Syngnathidae > Hippocampus > Hippocampus bargibanti. Next base: position 3,584,046 of record NC_142739.1, on the reverse strand, counting down.
TCTACTTGCTTTTATTTCCTTTATACATTTCTTTAAATTGTCATTCTTCTTTGCCTAGTGGAAGGGTCAGCAAGATTCGGCTCCAGAGCTCCGTGTGCATTTTTCGCGTGGCCCAGTGGCTCCCTTACGCTTTTTCAAAAAAACGTTTAAAAATGAAAAAAGATTGGGGAGGGAAATATGTATTATTTTGTTTTAATATGGTTCCTGTAGGAGGACAAACATGACACAAACATTATCACAATTTTCCAATGCACGTTAGATACTGCCTTTAAAGTAGCATTCAGACATTTTCTGTTCATGACGATAAACATTATTGCACATTGATAATAGAAATCTGGCAACTGGATAATTATAAATCAGGCCATTAAACTCTCTTCTGCAGAGGATAATGACATGGTCACTGACCCTTTTCGTTTGAATGTATTTGACAAAACATAATGGAGCTTTACAGTTTCTATGGCAACGCAATAGCCAATGGTGGTCTTATTTTGTAGTCTGGTTGCTTTTGACAGTAAATATCATAAAACAGAAGCAAATACAGTAAAGTCTCGTTATATCGATATCGGATATATCGATAGTCCCGGTTACATCGATATTTTTTCGGACTCCCTTGAATATCGATATAACGAGACTGTAGTTTTTCTACTTTTGACATATGTGACCCGCCATTGCAAAATGAGTCACACTGAGCCGAATTTTGAAAATGGGGCATGCACGGAGAAAATTACATGCAAAGAGGGTCGGATATATCGATAGTCCTGGTTATATCGATATTTTTTCGGACTCCCTTGAATATCGATATAACGAGACTTTACTGTAGTTTGTTTGGTGTTCCCACTTTTGACATATGTGACCCGCCATTGCAAAATGAGTCACACTGAGCCGAATTTTGAAAATGGGGCTTCACCATAATCAAAAAGAGGACAAGGTGAGTTTTCATGCATTCTGCGATGACATTACAAATCAAAATTACAATGGCATAAGCAAAAATATTACAGAGGGCTGGACATTCTTGCATGTTTGTACAATTTTTGATCCCGCCATCGAAAGTCACAGTACACGTGAACAATGCCCATTAAAGTCAGAGCAGGACACATCTAACTAAACGGTAAACGCAATTTTTCGTTTATCTTTTTTCCCCCAGCCAAAATTGGTGTTCATCAGTGACGGGTTGACGGGTATAAACAAACATTCTGGTGAGTGAAAGGCCAATTCACACAGACACATTCCAAACCCTTACAGAAAGATAACATGGCTGAAAGTTTTCTTCCAGTTTTTGCTGGTTGATTCAACATGTTTTTCAATTAACAAACATCTATATCGAATACGTTGCAAAGGGCAACAAAGTCTTGCAAATTAGACACGTATCAGTTATGTTTGACACTGCACTAAAAATGATGATCAATGATGATGAAAAGGTGTTTCCATGCTCTCAAAGCGACGGTCTCGGGCAATCGAAGAAGTTGAAAAACTTCTGTTAATTTGGATTCACGAAAAGCAGCTATCCGGCGACAGCGTGAGTAAAGCTATTTTATGCGAGAAAGCACGGCTAATTCACACCGATATCGCCATGCGCCAACCTGGAAGTTTGGCGCTTATTGAGGATTTTAAAGCCAGTAACGGATGGTTTGATGCGCACTAACACAAGATCCTACACGCAATCGGATACTCATATGAACTCCTGTTAGCCAGGAGTTAGACACTGCACTAAAAATGATGATCAGTGTGTCTTTTGTGGGGTCATTTACTGCTTCACCACTGCCAGCTCATACTTACTACCCAACACCATGACAACTGCATGTGCCTCTGCACAACAGCTCTTGTAATAAAAGTACTTCTGAATAAAAATCCCATTGTAGGTATAGAGTGTGAGCATGTGTGAACCCACATGCCTGTTTTAGTGGTTTGTGTTTTCCCATGAGTTCGACATGGTGGTGATACGCTGTAAGCATGTTGACAAACCAACAAATGCATCATACTGTATATCAAGAAAGACTTGGACCAGTTAATGAAACAAGGGAGGCAGGGAAAACTCAGAGACAGATATGAAAGCATGGGCACACACCAGTGACGTGCGATAAGGTTCATGGCTAGTGAGGCAAACATATGAACTCTACATGGTAGCTTATTCACCATTTGATTGGCAACAGTTAACATGTTTTGTTTAAAATGTCATGTAAGCATTCTTTATATTTATATACACATTGTAGCATAGAAAAAAAATAAAAAACATTATTATCGTGTTACCTTTACTTATGAGAATCATGAAACACTGGACATGATGTTATTATGTCCATTTGTGCCAATGGATGGTCCTCACATGAGATTAGCCTTGACGTTGATAGTGGTGTGGGAGCTGTGCCTCAGGGATGGGAGGTTGTGAATTTGGGACACATCGTCAGTAGTGTGCCATCGTCAGTAGATAGATAGATAGATAGATAGATAGATAGATAGATAGATAGATAGATAGATAGATAGATAGATAGATAGATAGATAGATAGATAGAGAGAGAGAGAGAGAGAGAGAGAGAGAGAGAGAGAGAGAGAGAGAGAGAGAGAGAGAGAGAGAGAGAGATATATATATATATATATATATATATATATATATATATATATACAGAGAGAGAGAGAGAGAGAGGGATAGAGAGAAATAGATAGAGAGAGAGATACAGAGATAGAGATAGCGAGAGATAGAGAGAGAGATATAGAGAGAGATAGAAATAGAGATAGAGATAGAGAGAGATAGAGAGAGATAGAGAGAGATAGAGAGAGATAGAGAGAGATAGAGAGAGAGAGATAGAGATAGAGAGAGAATCGATGAATGATATAAATGAAGTCCATGACATCGATAACTTCTTTGTAGAAGCCTTCCTTATCATTCTTCAGTTTTAAAAGTGTCTGTGTCTCAATGGAGATCTCTGCCAGTGAAGAAAGTCGTCCTTGATCAGTCCTGTTCAGACGGTATGTTTTCAGTCTTTTCAGTGCTGAGAATGACCGGTCCACTGATGCTGTATTAGCTAGAACAGCGAGCACGAGCTGGAGCAACATTGTTGACTCAGGAATAGTTTCAATGAGATCCTTCTGGGCCAAAAAGCTGAGAAACTGTCCAGGAGGTTTACATCCATCCCTCACAGTTTGTGAGCTATACAGTCCGGTGTTGGTGTTCCTTTAATTATGATCTCCTGCTTCGATTGAAAGTCCAGTTTAGTAAATTCTTTCCTATTGGAAATAAGGCCCAGCAAAACGAAAAAATGACTGGATGTTTGCACTTAACTTGCTAACTGTTTACTGTAGCTTGCTGTCACTAATTCTATTATTCTGCAGCCGAGGAGTCGCAAGAGAATCTCTGGAATCACCAGCGCCCCCTGTCATGAGGCAGGAGAACTGTGTGCCTCACCTATGCACACAGTTTTGATCAAAATAAAATAAAATAAACACTGTAGTACAGTGTTTATAATGTACAGTGACTGTACATCGTATACACCAGCTAAACTGTAGACATTTAGTTCATATACTAAAATTGTTTGAACACTTTAATAGCGATATGCAGAGGGACAGCAATGCGGTCTCAATGCAGAGCAAGCCAGCACAGTTAGCATAATCATTGCACAATACATGGTGAGGCTCAGCCGGCTGCTGCCTCACTGCTAGTTTCTACTTAGTATTTGCTAAATGTGAAAATTCAGCGATTTTGAAAAAAAAAAAAACATGGCGAAGTTAAATGGAAAAGAACTTTAAAGTACAAATGACTAAATAAATATAACTGTTTAAATTATTTTTTTCATTTGATATTTCCAAGATGGCAGGTATGGCCGTGCCTCACTTGCCTCCCCTGACTGCACATCACTGGCACACACGGAACACGATGAAGTTGTTCGCATCACAACATGGAAATGAGAAGCAGCAGCTTTGCCAAACACAGACACACTTGCCACACTGTGCTGTATTTAAAACCTCATTAATGATGAGAAAATATACACAAGTTTTTATCATTACTCATATGCTGTTGATAGAGGTGATCTCATGATTTTTGTTTCTAGAATCCTGTGCAGTGAAAATACTGCCCACATTATTGTTGGATGAATAACACACCATGGAATAAGGGAAACAATGTTGAATGTTATCTGATTTTAGGGCAACCTACAACAAGCAAAACCCAAAAAAGAAAATTATCAAACGTGGAATGTTTGGGCCAAATAAGAAACCCAGAAAATGTTGGTGGTGGTCACGTTATACTGTAGGTAATTTGACAATTATATTTTCAGTTTCATTCGAGTTGTTTTTGAGTTAAACAATGAAAAATTCAGCAGATAGAGTGATTCATCTAAAAAAATAACATTAAAAAAATTAATAAAGGCATCATTGATATCACAGTTGAAATGTGCAATAATCTCCCATTAGACTGGATGAGAAAAATATAGACAAGCATTTCATGTGGTGTATTCAGGTTTAGCAGAATACAAATTCATTTTTAAGAACTCAGAACTTTTTTTAAGATGTCTGACCTGACACAAAAATGTAATACTATAAACACATCACACATAAAATTGTCACTGCTGACATTTGGTGAGCTTCCCTCCTCAAACTAAAAACATCAGACCGATGAAACTGCACTGACACGACAGGATTGTTTGGACTGGCCAGATTGAAGTGTCTTTGAAGCTTCAGATGGCTTGGATGAATATACAGACACTGTAAATCACTTTAGTGAAAACATGCATTGAAAAAGACGCTCTGCACATTGCACATGCAACAACAATAAGCTTTTGGTCACTGACAAACTTTGACAACATTCGATAGGCTAATTAGACCCAGAAGGTTTTGGGCAAACTGTCCATCATTGTGGAAAGGTCTGCAGTCAATCATGAACGACTAGTTTTATAAATTAAGCCAATTGATGACTTGAATGAATTTTACTGCACATTTTTTTTCAATGCCAAAATGGGCAATATGTTGATGGATGATGCAGCAGACACGGCGCATCACAACAATACAGGGAACAAAGCAAAATGATTATGTTTGAGGACTTCAGCTGTACATTGAACTCTGTCATTCCTGAATACAGTACTTTTAAGCTCTTCCAGGACTGGCGCTGGCACTGAACACGCTGAAGAACGGGAGAGACGATTTTCGACTTATGGAAACATCTTTCAGTACAACTGCTCATTAAGCCACCCAACAATTTTGTGTCAGATATTTTCAAGTTTTGGGGAATTATTGACTGACAGGATCAGAAGTGAGAGAACAATGTAAACTCCATCCATCCTGAAAAAGGCTCACCAAATTGTGGCAGTATTTTTTTACCTCTGACGTGAAGCTCAATCAGGCCTCAACTATTAAACAGGCCCATAAAATATGATTTCTTTGTGGTGTATTGAATGGAATATGGGATGAAAAGGATGTGCAAATAAATCTATCCTGTGATGAAAAGGTTTCTTCAGCCGTCATCTGTACTTTTTTGAGAAAAAGTAAGTAAAAGTAAAAGTTTTAAAAGTACAGATGACGGCTGAAGAAACCTTTTCATTGATGGACCACTCCTGTACGACTGAGAGCTTATACACAGACGAAATCTATCCTGCCTTTTTTTTACATTTAATACAATTTGTACTTCTGCCCTCGTTTTTCATCGATAATTAATATAACATGAACTCTGAGAGAAAAAGTATGCCATATACTTTGAGCACAAAACTTGTCCGACTGTATCCTTGAGACATTTTGCAGGGGGTTAATTCATCTTCTTTGCTTGGTTGTGGCACAAGGCAGTTGCAGCAAAAAAAATAAAATTAATAGGATGGGGACTTAGATGAAGGTGGGGAGCAGATCAAGAGTGACTCCAGAACGAGGAAAGTCATTCCTCTGACAGTCTCTTTCAACCCTTATCGAACAGCAAAGCAGATGCATCCATTAAAAGAGAAGAACGCGAAAAAAAAGGTGTCCATAAGTGGAAACTCGACAAAAAGCTCACCTCATGACAGGCCAAGAATGAATTGTTCTTCAAATTACTTTATTTCGTTTCTATATCATTTACCAAGATAAATTCAATGTAAGGCATAAGCAATTTGCTCACATTTTTTTCAGTCCGCAAAAGCAAGTCAAACATGTCGAGTGCCATGATGCTTGCTAATATCTAAAACAAAATGTCAAATTTTATTATGTCTAGCACAATAACAGTCATTATTATTGATTTGAGATTTTAAAACTATAGTCATTCATCAATTTAATGTAGCCACAAGGGGATACAAACTAGCGTCTTATTGTGCCGGTCCCAAGCCCGTGTAAATACAGAGGGTTGTGTCAGGAAGGGCATCCAACGTAAAAATTTTGCCAAAACAAATATGCGAATGAAACATCTGAATCCCATATCGGATCGGCCGAGGCCCGAGTTCACAACGACCGCCATTGGTACTGTTGACCTTCAGGGTGCCGGTGGAAAATGGACAACTGTTGGTTGAAGAAGGAGAGGAGGCAGGTGTGCCCGTAGGAAAACGGACAAATGGAACGCCAAGAGTATAGAACTACGAGTAGGAACTTTGAATGGAGGAACAATGACAGGTAAAGGTAGAGAGCTGGTTGACATGATCTAGAGAAGTAAGGTAGATATACTGTGTCTCCAGGAGACCAGGTGGAAAGGGAGCAAGGCTAGAAGGTTCGGGTTCAAGTTGTTGTATCATGGTGAAGACAGAAAGAAAAATGGAGTTGGGGTTATCTTAAAAGAGGAGTTTGTTCTTCGAAGTAAAAAGAGTAGATAGAGAGATAGAATGATGATTCTGAAGCTAGAAATTGAAGGTGTGGTGTTAAATGTTGTTAGTGGTGTTACGGCACGGCAAAGCCAATAATATAAAAGGGAGACTGGCTGGAGAAAATGTCAGGTGTGATGTGTGATATAGGGTTTCAGCTTGGATGAAAGGAAAAGTGTAAAAACGATAGTGAGACCAGCTATGATGTTTGGAATGGAGACACTGCCACTGAAGAAAAGACATGAATCAGAGCTGGAGGTAGCCGAGATGAAGATGTTGAGGTTTTCTTTGGGAGTGACCATGCAGGTTGATAGGATCAGGAATGAGTATATCAAAGAGACAACTCACATTAGAGGCTTTGGAGGCAAAGTCAGAATCATGAAACACTGGACATGATGTTATTCCGTCCGTTTGTGCCAATGGGTGGTCCTCACATAATATTTAACCTTGATGTTGAAAGTGGTGTGGGAGATGTGCCTCATGGATGGGAAGGTTGTGAATTTGGGACACATCATCAGTCGTGCTCAAAAGAATCATTGGGTGTTTTGGCCTTTCATCACGAGACACCTTCATTGTTGGTGGCCAGCGACAGGTTGATCATACCCACGCTTGTATCCCATGCCCAATCAGATGTTGAGAAGCTGGTGGGGTGGGGGGTCTTAGATTGCTGATCTATGAGCCCAACAAGGGTCCTTCCTCTTCATCCAGATCCAGTGGCTGCTTCTTTCTGCCGCTTCGGAGAGTGATCTAACTGTGTGCCGCAGAGCCAGTCAATGGGTGCCCAGGTCTTTTCGCAGTTTGATGGTGGAGGAATGCACAAACTCTCTGCATCCAACTTCAATGGGATAGACCTTGGCTTTCCATCCTCGCTGTTGCGCATCCACTGCAAGTTCTGTGTAACGCAGCTTCTTGCACTCATAGGCCTCTTCAACTGAGTATTTCCACGGGACTGTGAGTTCTGTGATGTAGACAGCCTTGAGTGAAGGGGACCAGAGCACCAAGTCTGGTTTTAGGGTGGTGGCTGCAATCTCCGCTGGGAAAACCAATTGCTGGCCAATGTCAACCCGCATCTTCCAATCCTGGGCCCTGGATAGCTGTCCAACTTCTAGTTTTGCAGGAGGATGGTTGGGCTTTTCCTCTCCCTCTCGTATAAAAGTCAGTCAGAGAGGCCAGTCTGAGACGGTTTGGGCATGTCCAGAGCTGTAAGAGTGACAATCTCGGGAGAAGGATGCTGAGCCGTGAACTGCCAGGCAGGAGACCGAGAGGAATACCAAAGAGGAGGTTTATGGTTCATGTTGTCTAAGAGGACATAAAGGTAGCTGGTGTGAGAGAAGAGGATGCACAAAACCGGGTTAGGTTGAGGACACTGATTCGCTGTGGCGACCCCTGAAAGGAAAAGCCGAAAGGAAATGAAGAAGTCATTCATCAATTTGTTGTGCGATTCAATTCCATCAATTTGTTGATGGAATATATGAAAGAAATGAAACCTACATATTTTCCCCAAATTCATAACAGCCCTTGAGAGGAAACCATAACTCAAATGTGGCCCGTGTCAACAAAATGAGTTTCACACCTTTGCTTTAAATAATTTATGATCTCTATTTTGGATTTCTTGGCAATTACAGCAAAATCAAACTTGCCAGACGATGGCTGGGAAAGATGAATCACAAGCAGTTTCATGAAAAAAATAAACAACAACATTGTTAATTTAAAAAGTTAAAGCGAGGAGATATCAAAGGTGGTTGAAATGTTTATTTGCAAACAAGAAACGTCTTTTTATTGTATTTTAAAATGAATTATACTTCTACACTGACCCATTACAACTGGTGGGTAACTAGTTAGCACATCCACCTCATAGTGCAAAGAGTCGCGATGGGAATATGAGGTGTATAAAAGGCTCAGAGACATTGAGTAGGTATAAGTAGTATTTTAAATGTTTTTATTTCCTCGTGTTACCGTGCTGCCCCCTGTTGAATTAATGTTAAAACTACATGTGATGATGTTGCGTACCCTGCGCGTGTGCATTCTTGCATACCAGAAGAGTCTGCATATTGAATTTCACTTTTTGGCGATGCATCATCGGGCCTCACTTTATCTACTGCCAATCATGTGGATGATAAATGCCATAACAGACAGTGATAAAGGCAGGGAGTTGTGATGTGAATGACTGTGCGTTTGTTACTTGAATGAATAATTGCTTTCCTTTAGACATTGACACACATACAAGGAACACGATGCCCCTTTCATTCATTTCCGTTGAGGGAAATGTGTTCCGTTGGTACCCAAGTTCTTTAGTTCTTTACACTTCACCCTTAGGTAGTGTACATTAAAATTAAAACTAGTGATACACTTTGTTGCCACAGTAGTTTACATTATATTTTCGCACTGGTTATTGTAAGTTGTACCCTTTTAGCAGATATCTACTCAAATTGATGACAAACAGGGGATGTTCTCTTCTTTTCCATTGTGAACGGTGCGTCCAATGCAGAACAAATCCCATTCATACCTGTCAATTTATACCTTTTCCCGTATTGTGTATCTTTTTTTTAGCATTTCAAATACTGTACGGCGTACTACAACTTTTATAAGGGGAAATATGTGAACTGACCTTACAAAGATCATTTTGGCTCAAATCCAGTTCGTCTCAAATGCTGGTAGTCAACGACAATGCTGCTATTGTTATGGCAAACCAGAAAAAGTAATCCTCAATCGTATATTTTTTTATCGCTGCGTACAGTCGGATTGATAACGTGCGCATGCGCGGTGAGTAATCTGCATACCCGAATGTGGTCACATTTTTTTTTTCATGTCAAATACAGGTACCATCCGACTTTCGACCGGGTTCCGTTCCGACCAACCGGCCGTAAATCGAAGTATATTCGATGTTGAACAGAGACTCGATGCTAAATGACTTGTATACGACCTGATTCGGGCGCCACGGAGGCAAGTGGGTTTTCTGTGTCGCCGGTGTTCTAATAGTTCCCCTCTCCCCGGCCAACGCGCGGCTCGATCACGGGCGTCTGCGGCGCCGACGCGCCCGACCCGCCATCTCGCCCCGAAGCAGAACGAACTGTCTCAAAGAGGCGCCATCGCGACCCACCCATACGGAACCGCCCCCGAAGGCAACGGGTACCCAACTGTCTCCCCGCCGGCAGCGGAGCTAGGTGGGTTCAATGCCTCGACCTGTTCAATGTCAGTGCTTTCTTTGCTTTCTTGGCAGGATTCCCATCGGATGAAGTGGATTTTCTCTCTGGGGTCATGGTTATGGTCTTGGGTAAAAAAATTACAATGTACTACAGGAAATGTTGCCGAGATGGCATCTGTATAGGTACTGAGTGTAGTCACGATTGCTGTGCGAGAGTGAGATGCTGGCTGGCCAAAATTGTGGTTCGCGTTGCCGGGCTGCTAGTGCGTTGCGCTGCCAGGCGTAGAATTAAAATAAAAAAAATAGGGTCTGGCGGTCGTGGTCGTAAGAACGGGTGATAATAAGTGGAGCCGGTCGTAAGTCGAGCCGGTTGTAAGTCGGATGGTACCTGTAATTTATGCATACTACAACTTTTATAGAGGGAATTGAAAAAAGCTATTGAAAAAAAGCTATTGAAAAAAGAGAGTGGTAAACAGTCAATAACGATCTGACCAAAATCTTGGAGCAACATGTGGGCACAGCAGGGAAAAAGCTGGAAAATATTGGTGACATCTATCACTATGGGGAGGAGCGCTTTGGAGTGTACATCCGGAAAACTGCCAAAGCAAGACCACCACCAACCACATCTAGGAGGCACCAAGAGATAGACAGACTTGTCAGAGAAAGAAGGAACCTTGCGAGAACAGTGAAGCCATTGTCGGGGTTCCCATTGCCGCCCCCCACTCCCCCACACGTCGTTTTTGGTATTCTTTATTTTTGATTATTCCCCTGGTCCTCTTTTTGGGACTAGTGCTTTGTGTTGTAGTTTAATAAATCATCCTGTACGGACCTCTGTCTCTGTCGCGTTGCTGGCTGTTGCGTTGCAGCCGTAGAATGAAAAAAAAAAAGTCTGGCGGTACTTGGTCGTAAGTACGGGTGGTACGTGGGTATTTTCATGTTTAGCAATGAATACCCAATATAGAGCATCTTTGAGTCTTCGATTAACTAACACACATACTGTGTTTTTGGAATGTGGGAGGAAACCCATGGAGCACCCGGAGAAGACTTACAAGGTACATTTTACGCGCACATTCACACGCACGCACACCCACACACATACACACACTGTCCACACTGTATAAATAAATGCAGTAGACAAATGTACATGGTGCGTTGAATAGCTGTATGTATTAGCCAACAGCTACAACATTTTTTACCATACGGTTTTAAATCTCACTTGATAAAAAAATATGGATTTCTTAAGAAATTTTGCATTGTAACTTTAATATGCCCTGCAGAGACAAGTTACGTTTCAAGGGAAAATACATTGATTGTGGATATTTTAACAGGTAGAACACAACGTAGGTCAACTGTAATGATGACAAAGGGTCATTCCCAGAACCAGTCCATTGATCCAACTTTAGTTTCAAACTCAGTGGTGGTGGAGAGTGGAAAAATTACAATTAAGTTATCCCAGTCCTTTTATGGTGAGGTAGCCCTGATAAGAGGAATAAATTAAGGTCAGAAATGAACTGTCAATAAGGCAGAGTGACATACATTTTTATCGGTAATCGATCAAAGAACACAGAAAATAAACATGCATGGTAATGCGGATGCATGAGTCATTTGAGTCACACATTTTTTGAGCCTAACAAGCAGTCATTTAAAAATAAATGGTGTACAAATAAAATAAATAGCATTACATTGTAGTTCCAAGGACTTTCCATACACTGCCTCTGATTGTCTCAGTCGTTATAAATAAAATATATAAATAAAGTAAGTTCATTGTGTAGCTGGAGCCCCCTTCATTGGTTATGTCATGATCTGGTCGGCGACCAACGGGTGGCGCTGTCGGCCCCGCCTGCACCTGCACAGGCGCTGGTCGTCACAATCAGTGGCGGGCTGCCATGTTTGGATTGGCGACCAACGGGTAGCGACGTCAGCCCTGCCTGCAGCCTCGCAGGTGCTGGTCGTTTTAATCAGTGACACTTAAAAGGACTCCCGGCACGACCATCCGGTGTCGGTTCATTGTTTGTTGCATGCTTTGTCTGAAATTGCATGCATTGTATGCTGTGCATGTGTTTGTTTAACCTTGGCGGACTTTAACACTTGGTTTTCTTTTGATAATTTTTTTCTGGTCAGATCATTTTGATTTTTTACATCTTGTTCCTGCAGACCTTTATTTTAATACAATTTGTCAAACAACCTCCTGCTCCCTCCTGCCAGCTTTTTGGGACCTGCACCTGCCATCACCACCTTGCAATACTTGACAAAATGAACGACCAACCATCGGATCCCGCAGGTACAACGGACCCGTCTCATGTCCACCCTGTGCCTGACAGTGCAACGTCCACGTTACCTCACGCCTCGTCGAGTTTGAATTGCGTCACTCGACGAGCCGTAACGTCCACGTCAACGTCCGGCCGAGACCTACTTCCAGATGGTGGCTGTCCAGGGTGACACTGGGTGTCTGGCAGTGCACGCCCACGTCCAGCCACGCTGTCGTCGTGCATGACGAATTGAGTCACATTCACGACGAGCCGTGCAACGTCCGCGTCAACGTCAGTCCGAGACCCCACTCACCGCTGGATCCTGGAGCGGCTCAGGACTGGTCTCGTTTCCCCGGTGCTGGGCAGTTCACGCCCACGTCGGCGTCCGGCCGAGACCTGGTCCCATACGGCTGTAGAGGGTGCCATTCTGCGCCTGGCAGTTCGACGTCCACGCAGAGCCATGCGCCGTCGCGTGAACGTGCGAGAGGGATCGCACTCACGCCCACGACGATCCGTGCTGCGTCTTCGTCCACCCCAGGCCGAGTCCCGTTCGCCTCAGGCCGCCGCCCGTCGTATGCTGGAGAGGCAGCGGTTGCCGTCTCCACCATTGTTTCCTGGCGAGTGGGCCTTTTGGGAGACTGTTGGGACTTCTGGAAGCAGCCCCTTGAAGGAGGGGTACTGACATGATCTGGTTGGCGACCAACGGATGGCGCTGTCGGCCCCGCCTGCACCTGCACAGGCGCTGGTCGTCCCAATCAGTGGCGGGCTGCCATGTTTGGATTGGCGACCAACGGGTAGCGACATCAGCCCTGCCTGCAGCCTCGCAGGTGCTGGTCGTTTTAATCAGTGACACTTGATTTCACACTTGATTTCCAATGGTATGCTATAGAAACCATTTTCCTACACTACTGGATAATATTTATTATTCATTTCTTTATTACCACATATTATATGAATAGGTATATATGTACAATACAGCTTTTTGCAGCTGTTCCCATTAGGGTACTCAAACCAAAAACAATAGATGAATCAGAGGCCAATATTTTGTTGAAATTCCAAGTCTTATATGAGCTCATAATGACAAAAAAGGGAATCGTCAGCTTAATCCTAATACTGACCTATATATTGATGCTTCTTCGTAAGGACATTCATGATGATAACAAAATAATGCTATCTGTTGTTATACCCAAACTCGAGCATACTATATATTTCTGAAGTTCCAGTTATGAAAAGGCATTCATAAAGGTTTGGCATCATTGATGGTGAATAGAAAGTTGCATACCACTGTCCACAGGGTGATTCAGAAAACCATTTGAAATCTGAGTACTTTACCCGGGCACTGGTAAAAAAAAAAAGTGCAGTAATTGTTTCCTAATATATCTCACAAGTGTAACTGCCTCATGCGGTGGAGTTTGTTCTGCTGAACTTTGAGACTTACAGTGTCTTCCACCACATTTTATTTAACATCCACCAGTGTTTGAAATATTGTCTTCCCGGTGGCCCGGGTGCGTACACCTTTCAAAACGTCTCGGCTCGGATGGCCGACCTTCAAGAAAAAAAGTGTTTTTTTTTTTTTTTTTTTTTAAATCAAACATTTGTATTATTCAATAACACGAAAGCCACAAACAAAACGCTACGAGCAACGTGGCACAAAAGCAGGCTTCTGAAGCCTGGTTTTGACTACACCCTGACAGAAAGGTGTACTTGAGAGTTTTGAAAGCCGCTGAGAAAATGGAGTCCACATAGCTTTGAGTATACAACACAACGCGAATGTGGCATTGTGCACCATGACTACAAACCACAGCTGAAGCAAAATCTTCAGCCAGGGATATTTACTAATAATTAAGCCTGGGAGCATGTGTGGTCGGTACTTCCTGAATTTAAAAAAAATCCTTTACACTTCGCAAACAATGTTTTTTTTTTTTCTTCTGATTAGTTATCTTATTGTGTTTCAAGTTGTGAAAGATGGGGCAGGCAACTTTATGGCCGGGCCGTAAACTTTTCTGCCCGGGTTTCAACTAACTTTTTGTCATGAGTTTAAGACACTGCATCCACACTTTTGTCAATGCGGACAGCTTTTTACCAAACCATTTGCTCCACATGATAATTATTAGATTAAGATCTTCAATTTTACATGAACACTGAATGAGTTTAGCAAAAATATTTGAGCTTCATTGCAAACATCCACGCATCCACATCATCCACACAATCCTTTTTCCCTCTGCATTTGACTCATGATTCAATGCCACATCCAAAAAGCAGTCAAAAATAATTTCCTGATGTTTTTCTCTTATCCCAAACAGGATAAAATGCATGGAAATCTATTGAGTGCTCCATTGAGTTTGCCCTTGCCAAAAACGACTCACATTTTTTCCATATCCATTGCACAGAAGCCATGAGGCCCGATGTCTGCGTCATCGCTCCAATCGTGAGCGATTTATCAAACTCTTGCCCTATCCCAGGTATGTAAAAATATCCATGGGTATTTCTCTTCATGTATGCAAGTGATTCTAATTTAATATAGGGATTGCTGGAATCTTCCACCCATCCATCCATTTCCTAATCTGCTCATCCTCACAAGGGCCACTGGTGAACTGTAGCCTGTCCCAGCTATCCAAGATTGGCTTGAGTCTAAGATGGCGCCCGAGTAGGCAGCCGTCAGCAAGTACTCTGATGAGCCTTGCTTTTTTTGTTGTTTTTGTCTTGTTTTAGTGTTTTCTTGTGTCACTTTGTGTTTGCGCGAAGTGTGGAACGGATACCGATTGTTTTTCAGCATTTTTGACCACGACATTCATCAAGGAGAAGACTGTGCTGAGCGGTTGCGCCTTTTCGGCAGCATGAATATGCCAGTACTGTTTTTGAATGGGAGGAATGTCGGTGCCATTCGACTGTCATCGCTGGACACCACAGGGGCCATTGTGCTTTTTTGCGCCTGTAATGGGCAGCATCTTCACAGCCCCGCTTTGTTCAGCGGAAGGTCGGTGCTGTTGGACAGTCTGCGGCTGGATGGATGCATGGCTTGAGGAGCCCGCGATAAGAAAGCCGATGCATATATGGAACTGTCGCAGGATGGAATTGAATCTGATTTATGGGGGACAGGAGATGTGAGACGATCTCTCTTCGTCAATGGATGCTACAGCTGCGTGTTTGCTTTCAACATTTAGCTTGTAGTCGACGTGCACATTCCACCAGGATGTCCCTGATCCACTGGTGAAGAGACGCTTTGATCCTCTCGTCTTTCATCTGGAACTCCTTTATGTAACAAAGAGGGTACAGAAAGTGCTTAGGAATTAATGTCTCTCTGTGTCTTTGTGTTGTCATGTTATTTGTTATTTAGTTTTTTTTTGTTCTTTTGACTTCAAGACGACACCGCGAGTGTGGCTGCCTTTCCAGCAGCTCCTGTGTTTTGCTTTTCTACTTTCATTTCATTCATAACTTTGCTGCTGTGAAATGGAAATTTCTCCACTGCAAGACTAATAAAGGCAAATCCAATCCAATCCAATCTTTGGACAGGAAGCTGGGTATACCCTGAACTGGTTGCCAGCCAATTGCAGGGCATAGATTAACACCTTGGAGAGTTCAGTCAATTTACAATGCAAGATTTTGGGAATATGGGGTTAAATTTGCCTTTATTAGTGTCCTCCATACTTATTTGGAATGTATTTTTTTATGATGGTACGAGTGCAGCGTGTTCTACCGAAGACAAATTCATTGTGTGTTCTACACTCCACACAGAAAGACCTAGCGTGTAATCAAACCCCACACCACAGCACCGTGAGGTAGACATACGAACCATTCAATCGCCAAACCATCCTGGTTGGAACCTGTCGGAACATTTCCTCTTGTTGCCATTCCGGAATTGTTTCAGCAGTGAGCACAGTTCCTCAATGGCATCCCAGTATTAAAAAGTCAATTTTGTGACACAAAAGTAACACACCTGCATATTTTCTTACTTGTATCACATTCGTTTTTTTTTAAAGCTCATTTGGTAGTCATTTCAGAAAATGCCCATCTTGATGCTTGCCATAGTAATTATTTTTTTTTTAATGTGAGAACTTTTTCTTTAACTGACCAACCATCCTTGGCAAATGCCATCCTTGTATCAAATCTTGCAAAGGGGTTTGCCGAATTTGCTCCACTTTATGAATTCATTTCGTGCACGTTACCCATAATCTGCTTGGATGGGAGTGCAAATTTCTAATTACGTATTTTCACATTTATCGATTGTTTATGTAGGGGAGGCGATAGGAACTGACTCATTGGGGGGGAACTGTAGACCAGTTGGTGTGCCGGTCAGAGCACAGGTATGAAGAGACGTGGCTTCTAAGGCAGCGGTCTCAAACTTGCGGCCTGCGGGCCAACTGCAGCCCCCGAAACAATATTTTACGGCCCGCCTTGATATGAAAGATTAATGTTAGTGCGGCCGCATGATTGATATGAATGAAACTTGTGTGTGGAGCTGAACAGACCACGGTGGGTTAAAAGGCTCTGAAGGGTGGCACATCGGTCAGGCTGTCCAGTGCTTCGCTCATTCATTCATTCATTCATTCCTCCATCCTACATTCATTCCTCCATCCGGATCTTTCTCCATGTATACAATTAACATCATAGAAGTTGTCTAAATCCTGTCTACTTGATATCTAATTAAAACCAGATTATTTTCTGACAGACAGTGTATTGTAGGTGTTCAAATACCTGACATGTTTCGATGTATACTTCCGCCTTCGTCAGTGTGACACTCTGACGAAGGCGTAAGTATACGCCGGAACATGTCAGGTATTTGAACACCTACAATACACTGTCTGTAAGAAAAGAATCTGGTTTTAATTAAACATTATAGATTGAAAGTGTTTTTTTCAGTCGTCTGTATTTGCCTTATGGTAATTATAATTATTTTTTTTATTTGTTACTGGTTTATTTATTTTTTATTCATTTTTCCATTTATTCATTTAATTAATTTTTTTGTGCTTTAAAAATAACAATTTTAAGAACATTGGAATGTTTTATCTGTGCTTTTCTTGTGGAAATCCTGATGCGGCCCAGCCTCACCCAGACTCTGCCTCCAGCGGCGACTGTGTAAATTGAGTTTGAGACCCCTGTTCTAAGGGGTGTTTCAATATATTTACTGGGGAAAATCAACAATACAAGTAAATACAAATAGGAGAGATGTTGTGATGAAGGGGACCTAATAGATGACTGGGTAGGGATAAGATGAAGGCTTTGGATAAGGAGGAACACTAAAGAGGGAGTTCTGTACTCTGAAGTTGATGTTGACGGTGAATTTGAGGTTATTCTAAAGATGAATGAAGTTGAGTGTTTTATTCATGAACTCACGCTGAAGAAAACACAGACAGGTAAGTGGGACGAAAGGACTGTGGCAGCACAAAGGAATTGATGTTGAGCACAACGATATGACCCTGAGAGGGACAAAAACTGGCAGGTGCTGTGATAACACGATACTTAAATGCGTCAGGTGAACGTCTGACGATAATTAAATGGAGGAGTGGGCTGAGCCTTTGTTACAGTTTACTCTTCTTCTTTTCCTTTCGGCTTTTTCCTTCAGGGGTCACCACAATGAATCAGTGTCCTCCATCCAACCCGGTTTTGTGCATCCTCTTCTCTCACACCAGCTACCTTCATGTCCTCTTTGACAACATCGATAAACCTCCTCTTAGATCTTCCTCTTGGTCTCCTGCCTGGCAGTTTGAGGCTCAGCATCATTATCCCAAGATGGTCACTCTTTCTCCTCTGGACATGTCCAAACCATCTCAGTCTGGCCTCTCTGAATGTTTCTCCAAAGCCTCTAATAGGAGTTGTCCCTCTAATGTACTAATTCCTGATCCTAACCATACTAACCTGGTCACCCGAAAGAAAACCAACATTTTCAGTTCTGCAACCTCCAGCTCTGCTTCCTGTCTTTTCGTTACAATTTACATACATTTTAATTTACTCTTTCTTAGATTAAGATTTCATTGTTTCAATTTACCTGAATATAATTATGAAATGACTAAAAAACAATTGTTGTCAGATATTTGACATCCCTTAGCATTAATGGAGCTCCTGTCATCCGGCAATTTTCCTTGCTGATAACACGTCACTTGTCCAGTTGTCCACATTTTATTCCAGTGAGGTTATTTCAGCAAAAAATTGGTTATTTTCAACCGCCACACTTTTTTTTTTTTACTTCATTGTATCATGTCAAGACTATTGAAACTAAACTTTTGGTGGACTATTATTGTTCAATTGCATACATTTTCCTGTGTACATTCTGAATGGATTCATGTTTTACCCAGACACGGTAGAATCTCCAATTTGAAACTCACTTATATTGGTCTTGTGTGGTTTTTTTTTTTTGCTCAAGCTTGTGATATTAGTCCAACTACTTGATTGTTGTAGTTCAAAGTGTGTCATTCCACTGATGTCCTCACCACACACTTAATGGCTCACATTGGTTCCCATCTTGAGATCATTCGAGGTCGCAACATTTAGAAAGAGGTCTGCACACTGCGTTGCACCACTGTAGATCCCTAGATAGAATTACATCTGATGCAAAGTATTATCATTCAGGTTTTCATTTATTTCCTTATTCTCCTTCAGTCAGAACTTGCATAGTTACCAAGGATCAGCACAGAAACCAGAAGACTAATAACTCACTTCAGAATAAAACCGAGTTAAGCAGGAGATGAAATAAAAACCTGTTTCAACTTGAATCATACTCAGAAGCAGAACACATCCGAATGCTGTGTCAACATCACATAAATCTTTTGCGTACTATATAATCAACATTAATCATCATGATGAGATGAGTGCCATATGCAAAATACATTCCTCCAAAAGGCCTTGGAGAAAATTGTTTTGTATTGTAAAGATGGTGCTAAACAGTCAGAAAACTGTGTGGTTCAAGGACATGAATGACATTTCTGTCCAGGGCCATCTGAGATGGGTCATCTGAGTGTACCGTTTTTGTATGTGAAAAGCAGACATATTCAACCGCTCATCTTCCTTCATTCTAGCCAAGTGTCAGTCAGTAGGTAATGACATCTGGAAAGAAAAAAGCAACACACAATGTGTGTTCCTACTTGGCTCTGTGTCCATGTTGGCAAGTTTGTGCACGCATGTCCACCACTCAAGGATCGGATGATTCCAGCATGATAGCAGCTGTGTCAATAGCTAATGGAGAAAAAAAAGTGTGTTCTCATAGGTGCTCAGAGGCCCTCACTTCTATTGAGACTGGAAACATCTAAAAATCATTCGAAACAACAAACATTAAAATTTGAATTAAAAAGTGATGCAGGATGAAAACAGATGGATGGACGGAGACCATACCATAAACACGTGATGATGTGATAAGAGTCTTCTACATTTGGGACAACTGCGCACCTGCTTTAGGGTAGACCAATTGAAAGAAGGAAACGGAGAATATAAAGCACTTTTGATGTCTGAGTCAATAAATCTGCTCATGTTAGCAATCGTAAATCTGACATTATCAATGTATAGGACTTGCATATAGGGTTTGTGTCATGTAAATCTTTTCAAATCTCTTTTTTTTAATAAAAAGGGCAAATGTATTGCCAAAGCAGACAGAAGGTCAAAGAGGCTGTTTCGCAGCAAACACTTGCCCAAGTGCCCGAATCCTCAAACTCTGGTGAGCTCGTGGCTTGCTTTTCTGTCCACATGTGTGAATGCCATGCTTGATAAAATTCTCCTTGAATTCCATCAGTATAATTTATTAGACATGCGACATGGGGGTGCAAACCTATAGAAGCGCACACACTTTCAGCATTAAAGTGCTATTACATTGTCATTTTGTGACAAGAGTGAGAAATGCTGGCAAACTGCAGTGAGAATAATTTTCAATGCATTGACACAATGCTGTGTCCCCCGGGAACCATTTTCTTCACCCTAATGAGCTGGGGAGCAAGTTTGGTTCTGTTATTACTGGCACCTCCACACCAGTCACAAGCATACAACTCACACTCAATTTATTTCCACCGCTTTCCCCCTCTCAGTAGTCCAGTGCAAATAATAAATAAGAAGAAATAATCATCCCCTTTTTAGGCCAGTGCCAGGATCAGATCTGCCAAAGTTAAAACAAGACAACCTGAGGTAATGATCAGCAAACTTGGATTGTGTTTCATAGAGCATGACTTCACATAATTCTTATTTAGATCATGTTGGCCAGCTGAGTACAACCACACAGCCTGTGTCATTGAAATCACACTTAAAGTACGTTTGTATCCCCTCGCCAGGCTTGTTTTCGACAGAACGCCTTTTTAGTGAATTGATATATGTCAAGGGCGTCATAAACCGTGGATATTTCACAGTTTTTGTGCCTTTGCGTCTTCAGATTTGCTAATCATTTGTGATTTAATGTTGCCAGTGTGAAATATGTCACTTGGACTCTCGCCTTGTGAAAATGCCGGCCCAAAAAGGCAATCAGTGAGGAGAAGAACTGGGGGGTCTCTGAGCGACAAGACGGAGGAAAGAAGTGTAACACAATCCAGACATTGTTTACACGGTTTCTTACGTAAAGGCCACTTACTGTCGTATGCAATGGCTAAGCCTTAATTTGCTGCCCCCAGCCTTTGAAGTTCAGTTATGTTTCCTGACGCTACCTTTCCTCGCTCTTGCTTTCTTATTCAAACGGCAACAATTGATATTGCAACTAGATATGCCATGTTTCCATGTAAGGGCTCTTTTAAGCTTGCTCTCATGATGGAAAACACAAGTGGGAAAGGAGAAAGCAGTGCTGGGCGCACACATCCACAGAGCGGCCCTGGCCCCAGCCCAGACAACGCTGCAGGGGATTAGAGCACACCCTGGCAGCAGAATGGTTTCACTTAAGAATTTCAGTAATCACTTTTAGGAGTGTAATATATAGCTGACCTTCGACAGCGCCACACGACCCCCCGCTCCCCTGACTATTTGATCAAAGGAAGCGGCAGTGGCTGTGCAAACAGGCGCTATCAGTGGACTCCAATGGATTTACTGCCTGCTTCTTCTCTCTGGTCTCCTCTGAGCCGTGTGTTCATACACATAGAAACCCAGTTTCATCTTACACAACCCATTTTTCTCCCGCTACTAATTTACGGGCCTGATCATGACTTGGAGGAAGGAGGAAGGTTGGGAGCTAAGGAGGCCTCGGGGAAGGGGAGAAGTGCGCTGGTCAAAGCAGCCGGGGGCCCTTATACACTCACTGCAGACTGGGACAAGCAGAAATGTTCTCATCATTGGAAAAGCCCAGTCGAGTCTCAGCTGGAACCGCCACACTGTGGCCTGTGCTCCACAACAATAGGAGCAACCAGAAAAGAGTGGGGGTGGGGGGTCTTTACTGGTTGGGTTTATAGAGTGTCCTAAATACCTGGAGGCTCAGACAAAGGCCAAGGAAGAGAGGATGTGGTTATCATAGCAATCATTAATAATTCAGTGCCAACTGGTGTGACCGTGCCAACAAGTTTAATGCATGTTCACTCATCTTCACTTCTCACCACTTTCTATTCATTCATTGCATCAGCCTTTGACTTTGACATGCATGGCATCGGCTCAATCGGTTAAGAACTGGCTTTTTCTCAAGGAACATGGTGACCTTAATGCTTTTAAGAAAAAAATACTTTCATCTGCTCCAAATCCGTGGTTATTTATAATCGAAGATTAATATATAATGTATAATTAATATAATGTTATGCGCATATAAAAGAGTGTCTCGCTGTACAGCACACACTGTCTTCACGCCAATAATCATTTGTATTGAGCCTAATTTGATTCAAGCGGAAATGCGAAACATCATGTTTCTTTGTTATGTTTCCATATGAGTAAAGGTTGAAGTTGTAGAACACTAGCAAGTACTACCTGAAGCCAGATGAGGGCATCACACAACAGATGTTTGAGAGGAACAACTCAGTAAAATTAATGAGATTCACAATCAAAAAGGAGATTTGTCAAATTGCAGGAATGCAAGATCTGTAATTCTGTCAGCACGTTTAGATGTTATATCATCCTTACAGCAGTGTTTGAAATAGCGTCCGATCAGCCCCATTTATATATTTATATATTTGGGATATATAAATGGGGGCGATACGACCAGTCAGACTTTAGTTCGCTGACGAAGCCTCTTGGATAGGAGGCGAAACGTCCGAAACCTTCACTTTTGTACAGATGACGGCTGAAGAAACCTTCTCATCGATGGACCACTCCTGTACGACTGAGAGCTTACACAGACACATCGTGGAAAGACGATTTCACGTAGGTTGTAGCAGATGACGCAACGTAAGCATTGCATTGTGCAAAATGGCAAACAGTGTTTGTGTGACGGGTGTCACAATAGTGACTGTCTTGAGCTCCACAATGCTGCCGTCTTAATAATACTAGACGCGTGGATGTGTCTTTTTATTTCTTTTATTTCTACAACACCGTATGGCAGAAGGGATGGGTGAAGTCGCATGTGTTTCGTCTTGTGATTAAAATAAGTCTCGTCCAAGTAGTTCTCAATATGTAAAACATTGTAGATAACAAAACAGAATAAACAACATGTGATTGTATAGTGGTTATTTACAGAAAATAAGAATACAACACAAGTTCACTGTTATTTACATGATGTCCCTGAACGCATCACATACACGACGGTCGGCGCGAACGCACGGTCCGCTAGATATTGACTGTACAGTTCGACCCGCCACAAACACTGACGGCCAAACGAAACACGACACAAGATACTAAATACTATACAATAAAACGAAATGAAACAATTATTACCTGCAACACAGTATAGCAGAAGGGATGGGTGAAGTCGCATGGGTTTCATTTTGTGATTAACTGTGCAACAGAAAAGCACTATGAAGCAAAGTTCCACTCGACAAAACTTGAATTAAATGACACAAAAAGTAATCTGGACTCGAAAGGAATCAGGGAACTAATTAGATAACACTGGGCAGTACAAAAGGGGAAACAAAATAAGATATTGTCATGAAAATCCGAGTTAATCCAGACCATCAGAGCAATTCGACTCACTATAAATCTCGTCCAAGTAGTTCTGAAAACAATGGGCGGGGCTTGGTGCCACACTGTGCATGTCAAAGTCAAAGGCTGATGCAATGAATGAATGGAAAGTGGTGAGAAGTGAAGATGAGGAAAACATGCATTAAACTTGTTGGCACCGTCACACCAGTTGGCACTGAATTATTAATGATTGCTATGATAACCACATCCTCTCTTCTTTGGCCTTTGTCTGAGCCTCCAGGTATTTAGGACACTCTATAAATCCAACCAGTACAGACCCCCCACCCCCACTCTCTTCTGGTTGCTCCTATTGTTGTGGAGCACAGGCCACAGTGTGCAGTTCCAGCTGAGCACCGTCTATTGAATAGACGGTGCTGAGGAAATGTGCTGCTCCATTCCGCAATCTCAACGACCATCACTGCATTGCCGCCTGTGTGCATGGTTTTTCTAGGTACTCCTAGCCACATCCTTTACCTGTGCCCACCACCATTCCACATCGTCACGGGACTTTGGGGATTTTCGGGGGATAAATCAAAAAGCTTGCACAAAGGTAGAGATTAAGGTGAGGATGTGGGTGCACAGTCTTCAGTCCTACCATTTTCACTCCTACCAGGTGAGCTTCCCATGGCATATGATGGTACCCATGATGACTTTCTTCTGGCTGGAGTTGCAGGGGACTGCCGGTAGTCTGGTCTTTTGAACTCTGCTTCTGTCTGCCCCTGAGTGGTCGTTTGGGATCACCCTTTGTCTGGCCTCCACCCTTCAACTCATTCGGCTTGGGTGACCCTGCAAGGAGTACAAGACTCCTGCCGACATAGCTCATGGGGTCATGGAGACATTTAAAGTGCCTCATCACAATATGGCGGTTATCCCAGTCGAGGCACACACAC
Organism: Hippocampus bargibanti; assembly: GCF_051943395.1. NCBI lineage: Eukaryota > Metazoa > Chordata > Actinopteri > Syngnathiformes > Syngnathidae > Hippocampus > Hippocampus bargibanti. Next base: position 3,560,030 of record NC_142739.1, on the reverse strand, counting down.
CCAAACACGCACAACACACACACACACACACACACACACACACACACACACACACACACACACACACACACACACACACACACACACACACACACACACACACACTTTGCTGCTGTGAAATGTAAATTTCTCCACTGTGAGACTAATAAAGGCAAATCCAATCCACACACACACATGGACACGCATGCTCAAACGCACACACACACACACACACACACACACACACACACACACACACACACACACACACACACACACACACACACACACACACACACACACACACACACACACACACACACACACACACACACATACATACATACACGCACACCAGCGTTAGACAAATCAAGGCAATACTGACACTCGAGGTGGGCATTGCCAATCCGGTGCGTCCATCAGTGTTCCAGGCCATCCCAGTCTTTCCAAGACATCAACCAAAATGTGTCACGAGCAGACATAACAATACAACACACACCTGACAAGAAGCCAAACATAAAAAATCAGGAGTGTTGCTTACCTTTCAGTCCCAGAGACCTCAATGACATGTTTGTCATACTGTTTTTATTTCACCATGCTGTGCATGTGTGTGCTTGTGGATGTTTTTGTCTGATTATTTTATGAATGTGTGTCTGCCAGAGGCCAGAGCCGCGATACACTGCTCACCTCTGTGATGGGGAAGGACCTCGAAAAAGGGGTCTGAAAAGTGCCTGCTCTCCACACTCTGGACGTTAAAACCGAAAATACAAAATAAGAATCACAAAACACAACACGTGTGGCCATGGAGCTGGCAAGATATAACATTGACATTGTAGCTCTTATCAAAACTAACCTACATGGAGAAGACTATCTGACATAAGTTGGTACAGGATTTACCTTCATCTGGAAATGGGTCCCTGAAGGCACCGGACGTAACCGTGGAGTTGACTTTGCCTTGAAGTCCCATCTACTGCAACACATCACGGAATCCCCTATCGGAATCAATCAAAGATTGACGACATGTTGTATTCCTTTAGGAAAAGAACGCTTTGCTACACTCATCAGTGCTTATGCACCAACTCTTGATGCCAACCATAATATAAAGGACAACTTCTACAGAGCTCTGGACACCATCCTGCAGAAAACTCTGGCCACAATTAAGTTCATATTCATGGGAGATTTCACCTGGTCTGGAGTAAAGATATTGGCCAGCATGAAGTGGGAAAGAAGAACACCCACTGCCTACGGTTCCTCTCCCTCTGTGCAGAACATCAGCACGTCATTACTCACACCATTTTCCAGATGAAGAACAGACCACCTGGCAGCAGCCCCGTTCCAAACACTGGTATCTCCTGGACTTCGTGATTGTCCTTCAAAAGGATATGTCCTCATCACCCGTGTCATCCGGGGAGCTGATCTGAGTGTTGGACTGACCATCTTATGGTCAGATCCAAACTCCTCATCAGCATACAACACTGTCGCCGAAGGAGAGCTTAAAAAAGCCTCAACTGCACAGCATTGAACAGCCCCTCCATCAGAGCCAACCTCAATGTCTCCTTGCTGAAAACCTCAACAACTTGACTGGCAACTTGACTGGCAAGATCTGTGTCAGGCTATTCACAACACAGCCTTGGAAGTTGTTGCCCAATCAAGGAGACACCACCAGGACTGCTTCGATTGCAACTCAACTGAAGAAACGGACACTTCTAAAAGCAAAGCATGAGGCCCACAAAGCTCTCCTGTCCTACCCCACATCTCTCACTGGGAAAGCCATCTTTACTGCAGCAAGAACAACAACCCAGCGAGCACTCTGTGTCATGGAGTACACCTGGTGGTTGCAGCAGGCACATGAGATCCCAAATCTTGCAGACTGTAACAACACCCAGGGCTTCTACAATGCCTTTCAAGCACTGTACGACCCCAGAAGGCGGACACTTGCTCCAGTGCAATTTGATGATGGCTCTGCACTCCTTAAAGACTGCAATGAGACCATTGCTTGTTGGGCAAAACATTTTGAGAGTCTTCTCAACAAAACAAACCCTGTCAACCCACACATTCTGGACAGTCTCACAGACCTGCCGTCAATCATAAGCCTCAACACCCCACCATCTTATTCGGTGTCAAGCCAATGCAAGCCTCAAGAATTACAAAAATGCTGGACTTGATGGCATCCATGCAGCGGTTTAAAAACATGGAGGTTATCTCCTCACGTGCTGTCTGCACCTCCTTATAATAAACATCTGGGAACACGGGATCCTCCCACAGGATTGGATGGTTTCCAATATCATTACTTACAAGCAAAAGGGGACAGAACTGCCTGTGTGAATAGTCTCCACCACATGGAAAATCTTGGCCAAAATCATGCTAAGAGGGCTGGTTGAGCATATCTCAGATCCACCACAGACATGATTGTTTAAAGGTACCTAATGGACAAGAGCAGAGACCGTCACCTAGACCTCTACATACCCTCCATCGATCTCAGCAAAGCCTTTGACACCATCAACAATGAGTTGCTCTGGAACTACCTCTCTAAACTTTGGGTACTACCCAAGTTTCTCCGCATCTTCCAGCAGCTGCATGACGGGATGCAAGCCAGTGTACTCATCGGAGAACTCCAGTCACAGCTTTTCAGGGGGAATCCTGGGGTGAAACAGGCCTGTGTATTAGCTCAAGTGTTCTTTACCATCCTCCTCACCTTCGTGACGTCCCTCTTTTACCAAGGCATTGGACACGAAGAGGGTGCTATGTGAAGGACCGCCCCGATGGAAACTTCTTCAATATCAGACGACTGCAGGCCCAAACTAAGACACAAATCTGTCAGATCTCACCTCAACTCAACTCAACTGTATTTACATAACACTTTCAAACAGACAAGCTGCATACAGAGTGCTGTACATGGACAACTATCATATATTGTGAACTTCAGTATGCTGATTACTGTTTTGTACGAGCTCACAGCTCACAATCAATGAAAAACGATCTCAACACAATTTCTAGTCTGTACCAGTCATTTGGTCGTCAGATCAACATTAAAAAAATGAGGTAATCTTCCAACCTGCTGCCCCAACTTCCACACCCCCCAGTTTTCACACCAATTGCATTTCTCTAAACATAGTGGATCACTTCTCCTACCTTGGCTCGACTGTGTCATTAACTGCTCCTTTGACGTTGAGGAGCACAACCATATCAATAAAGCCTCATCATCCTTTGGTCACCTATGCGGCAGAGTCTTTAGATACTGAAACCTGAAGATCAGCACCAAGAGTACAACGCAATATGTCGCTCCACTCTCCTCTATGGGGCAGAGTCATGGACCACATACCGCCGGGACATCACTATCCTAACGCCTTTGACATCCACAGTCTGCAGAATATCGTTGCTTAGCTTGTCTTGGGAAGATCCGCTTTGCCGTACAAACATGGCTTCAGAGCAAAAATTCCATCTGCATGAAAGCGGGCGGTTGTGGCAAAGAAACATCTTCGGTGGGTTGAACACACCATCTGCATGCCCAATCAGCGCCTTCCCCATCAAGTCCTCCATGGCCAACTTAATGATGCAAAGAGCTCTGCTGGGCGGCAAAATCAGTGACTTAAGGACCACACCAGGGACCTCCCCAAACGAACCAACCTGAATACCACGCAGTTTGAAACTCTGGCACTCAGTCAACATACCTGGTCCAAATATATAAAATGAACCAAGACAGACAAACAGAGAGATACACAATGATGAGAAGTACAGATGACGGCTGAATAAACCTTTTCATCAATGGACCACTCCTGTACGACTGAGAGCTTACACAGACACAATGATGAGCTAAATACATTATTTTGCCGATTTGAAAAGGACACCCCCATTTCCCTCGTCTGCCCACCATTACCAGAAACTGCCGTATCTCCGCCCTCGAACTGGACGTGAGACGGCTCTTCAAGCAGCATAAGATCAAGAAAGCTGCGGGACCTGACAGGGTGTCACCCTCTTGCCTGAAAGTCTGCGCTGACCACCTGGCTCCGGTCTTCACATGACTCTTCAACAGATCCCTGGAGCAGTGTGAAGTCCCATCCTGCTTCAAACAGTCTACTATCGTCCCAGTTCCAAAGAAACCAGCACCCTCGGGATTGAACGACTATAGACCTGTTGCTCTGACGCCTGTGGTCATGAAGTCCTTTGAACACCTCGTGCTGAACCACCTAAAGAACATCACCAAACCCCTTCTAGATCCTCTTCAGTTTGCCTACCTGGGCAAACAGGTCTGTGGAGGATGCAGTCAACATCGGACTGCACCACATCCTCGACCACCTTGACAACACAGGAACCTACGCATGGATCATGTTTGTGGACTACAGCTCTGCGTTCAATACCATCATCCCAGAACTCCTCATCCCCAAACTTCTCCAGCTTGGTGTGTGGCCTACGATCTGCCAGTGGACCCTCAGCTTCCTGACAGGACGGACACAACAGGTCAGACTGGGAAGTATATCATCCTCAACACAAACCACGAGCACTGGAGCTCCGCAGGGATGTATCCTCTCACCATTGCTCATCTCTCTCTACACAAATGACTGCACCTCAACACACCCAGCTGTCAAATTCATAAAGTTCGCAGACGACACTACGGTCATCGGTCTCATCAATGACGGCGACGAGTCTGCGTACCGACAACAAGTGGAGCAGCTGGAGCTCTGGTGCAGCCGTCACAACCTAGAGCTGAACACGCTCAAGACAGTAGAGATGATCGTGGACTTCAGGAAACATCCATCACCACAGCTACGCCTCACACTATCCAGCTGCCTCGTGTCAACCGTTGAGACCTTCAAGTTCCTAGGAATCACAGTCTCCCAGGACATGAAGTGGGAGGTCAACACCAACTCTGTCTTGAGAAAGGCCCAACAGAGAATGTACTTCCTGAGGCTGCTAAAGAAGCATGGCTTGCCACAGGAGGTACTGCAACATTTCTACACGGCTGTGATCGAATCCATCCTGTGTTCTTCCATCACTGTCTGGTTCGGGGCCGCCACAAAAATGGACAAAATCCGACTTCAACGGACAGTTAGGACGGCGGAAAAATCATTGGCACTGCCGTACCCACTCTTGAGGACTTGCACACTGCAAGAATCCAAACTAGGGCGCGTAAAATCCTACTGGACCCTCCGCACCCTGCCCACCACCTTTTCCATCTACTCCCCTCAGGCGGGCGTTACCGATCCATGCCCACCAAATCCAGCAGACATTTAAACAGCTTCTTCCCCCAAGCCATTAACTATTTGAACTCTTTGAACTCTTTCAACAGTAGCCCAAATGGAACTGTATAGTGCCACTTAGGATTTTTTTGATGATGATACTAGTGCAGCGTGTTCTACCGGAAAAACATTCCTTGTGTGTTCTACATACTTGGCAATAAAGATTATTCTGATTCTGATTCTGATTCTGATTGATGGATTTTGAAATGTTCCAGCTTCAGTAGCTCCAACTGTTTTATCAGCCTCGTTTCCCTCTCATGTCAACCAAATAAGCATACACCCAAACCTCATCTCCATGGTCCACCTAAACTACTGTAAACAGGTCCTCAGCAGTTAAAGCACTTCTCAAATGCAAGGAAATGATACGGTTTCATGGCAATAAAGATGATTCTGATTCTGATTCTGATGAGCTGGTACCCCTTTTGGCATCCGTCTTTCCTCGCTCCATCTGCAGAAATGTCTGCGGCTCAAGGATCGGAATCTATGCCCACGAGAATAGGCACCAGCGAAAACACCACTGAATCCCCGAAACCAAACCTCCCTTCACTTGCGACAAGCATCATCATTTTACATGATGGACAGCTACAGTGTGTGTGTGTGTGTGTGTGTGTGTGTGTGTGTGTGTGTGTGTGTGTGTGTGTGTGTGTGTGTGTGTGTGTGTGTGTGTGTGTGTGTGCGTGTGTGTGTGTGTGTGTGCGTGTGTGTGTGTGTGTGTGTGTGTGTGTGTGTGTGCGTGTGCATGCGTGTGTGTGTGTGTGTGTGCGTATTTGTATATGTGTGTGCGTGTGACTTTCAAGCTGTTATTGTAAATCAGTGAGCATGTTTTGATGCTGATTGGTGTTGAATGTGTTAAAGAAAGCAATATGGAGATCTTGGAATAGACAGTAATAATGCACCTGCCTCATTAGTTTGAAGGCGCACGCCAACAACATTAACATGTGGCCAATGTGAACTGCATTAACATATGGCCAACAGTTGCTTTTGGGAAAACTGAGGGAACTCTGTTGACCTTCATGATTATTTCCTTGCAGGTTTTGCAAAGGGCTGTGTGCCGTCCTGGGTGGGCGAATAAGTTATCCAAACTGTTGGGTTTAAAGATGATGAACAACATGTCCTTTTCAGTTAATGTCATCTTCAAAGCCACAATTTCTGTTCCATGTGGCGATGCGCTTTATGATCATTATTGTTTAACATGTTTCTCACACATGCCATTTTATCTCCAATCGTACAGTAGTTTTGAGTTGCCGAGAAGTTTCGGCCGCATGCCTTCGTGGCATTCTGTGTGCCAGCTGAGCCTCGTGTGCCTGGCCTGGCCTTGCACCCTGCGACCCAGTGGGGCTCAGCCTCCAGCTGCTGAGCACCCACCACACATTCTTGCGTTATCCACAAACTCGCCTCTCTCATCTACACCGTAAGGACAAAATTCATACCAGCTGGGACATCATTAAGTAAATGGAATCCTTACACATTTTTTTTTGCATCCAGTGCAAAAGTTAGTGAAATTACTAGTGCCAAAGTACCGGTGTGTGGAAATGCAGACGGAACACCTAGACTCACAAGTGTTTACATTTGCAGTCAAATGCAGCCTTTGCATAATATTCTGTGTGGACATTCGAGCTCTCAGATGCATTTGCCTATACAGTTGCTTAGGTGAAAAATTATTTCACCTTATCCACCAACAGTTCAAAAGTGCACACCTGAGCCTGAGGTAAAAGCTGCATGGGCCACATGCCCAAATCAGTAGGCCATTTGACAAGTGTAATTTGGTGGCAAATCAAACAATTTGTATTGGTACGTCTTTTTGGGGTATCTCTCTCCCGGCAAATTTCCGTTTTCATGTTTATTTTGTTTGTCAAAGTCATTATAAGTGCCTTGTACGCTGGGTCCGAGAGGACACTAATTTAATCTGTGCTGTATGTCATGCATATTAGCATATTTGACAATAAATGTGACTTTGACTTGATTTGACTTTGACATTGAGTAGTTGTGAAACAACAATCACCGAACCCTTTTGGATTGGATTGGATTGGATTGGATTGGATTGGATTCCCCTTTATTAGTCGTTTTTTTGCCCATTCATGCTCCAGTGTATACATTGGAGCACATTTTGAGTGGAGCGCTTTCTACAGTATATGTGTCAATGGTGATATTTTATAATTGGAAACATGCTCTGTACTCCTCACACATTTAATTTTCCACCCTTTTAATTCCTCACAGACCATTTACAAAGAGATTAACCCATATCAGAGATGAAAACAAATAAATAAACAAGCCAATTAAAACATGATAAAAGTAGCTTCATCCTTTCCTCTTCATTTGTTACACTGCTCTCCATTCACATCACTTCCTCCAATGCTGGTGTTAATTACTGTATGTACTACGTGGAGTCATGCATACTGTCCGCGGTACTCTGTGGCGATTCGCTGTTACCATTCGCAAAAGCTCTGATTTTCTTGGCAAAGCGGATGCTAAATTACAGTAATTCCGGACATATATGGGTTTGAAAGTTGCCATATCAATCAAATCGATATCCTCTTTTTCATACCATCCTGATGGTTTAACCACTTGGGAAGCGCGCATGCCAATATTATGAATATGCTGCTACACATCCTCCTCAAACCATCAGAAACATGCAGCCAGGCACACACCCTTCCCTCTAGACTGCTGTCACGGCACTCTGAGCACAGCTGTCAAAACGCAAAAAGAAAAAAGAAAAAAAAAGAGCAAACCTTTTGAACACAAGCGTGCGATGGGATGGGAGTGTTGGAGGAAGACCGATATGGGAGGGAACATATCATGGATGTTGAATCGACACCTCCAGAACACTTAAATACTGTGGATTAGGTCAGTTGAGAATAATATAGAAAGTCCATGCCCCATTTTTTCCCTGCTCTGTCATTCACATTAGTATCCACTTCCAGCTCCCCTTCAGAAACCCTGGCCTCTCTTTCACTTTGGGCTCGGTTCACTCTTGTCTCACATCAACTCTCATAACAGCTTTGAGAAGACTGGCCTCAGCCTCATGCCTCGCATCTGAGTCCACATGTCCAAAGGAGCAATAACATTGAAATCCTTCAAATCAGGTCACGTCAAATTACGACAGGTATTTCAGGAGCCCACCCAAGACTCAAAAAGGTCAGCTGAGAGTCGCACAATAGCATATTTGCATGTCCAAACACACTAAGCAAGGTGTCTATGTCTCATCATGTCTGAGGTGATGAAGATTGGTCTTCAGGTGTGGACACGGGTGAGAGGTCTTGTTGCTCCAGAGAGACTTAACGTTGGCCTTAATTGCAGCAATCGTGTGCTCCTGGGTTGAACTGGCTGCCATAATATTTTTTTAGTATTCCAAACCCAGGTCCCGAAATACTTGGACTAATTCCTACTGACGTGCAAGTTGCTTCATGGTGTTGTTTGTAACGAATATGCACGACTGTAGCAATTGCGGCTCAAATGTAGGCCAAGATTGCCATTTTAATAGAGCGCCAGTCGGACACTATTACGAGAAATGTCACCAAAAGGAATCTCAGCTAAAGATTTCACTTTCATCTCCGATAACGCAGATGTGTTCAACACTGATAAGGTTTTGACCTTGCTTGGACTTACAAGGGATATTTCAGCTCAAATAGCATTCCAGGGAAGTACATGCTATGCGGTGATTTATTGCCAGGATGTGGCTGTATAGTGAGAGTGCGTAGGCTCGAGGCTGGAGTAGCTGTTGGTACAGCTGGTCACTGAGATAGTCGAGAGCGGGCTAGGATGCATTCACGAAGCTCCCACAGGGATGTTGACTGGAAAGAGGTGGTAAAACCCTATTTTAGGGACTTGTTTCTGCTGATATTGTTCCACAGCACTTTCGGAATTCAAGACATCTTTTACCGCGTCATGAAAGTGCCACGAAAAGTGCCGAAGAGGAGGTTTATGGGTGTGGTCAAAGAGGGCATGAAGCTAGCTGGTGTGAGAGAAGAGGATGCACAAAACCGGGATAGATGGAGGACATTGATTCGCTGTGGCGACCCCTGAGGGGAAACGCTGAAAGGGAAAGAAGAAAGAAGAAGATGAAAGTGCCACGAAAGAGAAAATGAAAGGAACATGGTTGTACATCATACATACAACATCACACTGATCACAGTTCATTTTCATTAGTGACCAGTCTTGGAATTATGTACATTATTGAAATTGTAATTTTTGAATGTATCTCCAGATTAGATTGATCACATCGACTTGAGTTGGCTCCCCATTTCATAATTTTATATATTATCAAATAGTAAGTTCTCCATCCACAAATGTGCCAGTATTACTCTAGCATGTCTACTTTGGCCCTGGCATGCCATTGTACACCTTTTGACATGTTGTCTGTAATTCCTGTATACTGCTGTGAAGCATGAGATTGAATGAAAGAGAATGAGACTCCATTTGATCTTTTAGTTAGTGAATCATGAATGGCAGGAAGGCATAGCGTACAGTACACTGTGGCACAGTATTTCACCTTATAGAGTAGATACCCACACAAGAGCTGGTGCATTTCAATCATGAGGTTATCTTTGTCCACTAGAGGGCAAAATAACATTTTGCTAGGACGCTGGTGACAGTCTCCAAGAGGGTCCCAATTTTCAGCAACAACCAGGCAAAAGTAAAAGAGCAATTCACTACTGGACCCTCCGCACCCTGCCCACCACCTTTTCCAGCTACTCCCCTCAGGCAGGCGCTACCGATCCATGCACACCAAATCCAGCAGACATTTAAACAGCTTCTTCCCCCAAGCCATTAACTCTTTGAACTCTTTGAACTCTTTCAACAGTAGCCAAAATAGAACTGTATAGTGCCACTTAGCAGTTTTTTTTTTTTGACGACGATACTAGTGCAGCGTGTTCTACCGGAAACAAATTCCTTGTGTGTTCTACATACTTGGCAATAAAGATGATTCTGATTCTGATTGATGGATTTTGAAATGTTCCAGCTTCAGTAGCTCCAACTGTTTTATCAGCCTCGTTTCCCTCTCATGTCAACCAAATAAGCATACACCCAAACCTCATCTCCATGGTCCACCTAAACTACTGTAAACAGGTCCTCAGCAGTTAAAGCACTTCTCAAATGCAAGGAAATGATACGGTTTCACAATTATGAGATTAAGACAAAAATCTGTAGTTCCTTCCACTACTTACTTAAGTGACTGTGGTCCACGTTGAAACCCGTGAGACCATAGAAACATACAGGCCCAAGCCCAGGCTTTCTCATTCATAACACAGCCAAGGGAGCCATTTCACAATTTTTTTCCTGGCTCAACATCTAACCGAATTCCAGAATATATGATACTTCTTCAGTTTGTTCAAAAATGAACTTATCTAATGCGCCTGTGGGTCTGTTTAACAAAACACAAAGTTGATTACATGGGCTTACTCATGAATGGCAAAAGTCTACATCACAGGCATAGAACTCTATATGTTTCTCGTAAATACTCTTCGGATAAGTGAAGTTGAATAATTTCCCACAGCAACACCGCTGATCTCTCACGGCACACCCTTGTTGGAATTCCTGAGGATTTTGATTATTTCAGACTGAAGCAGGCTGAAATATTCAGTAATTTAATGCTGTGAAGATTTGAATGATTCTCCAGGTCAAGGAAATTTAGGAAATTAATGTAGAGGAAGACAGAATTGACATATTTACATATGTAGTATAGTCAAATTCCACTTGGTGTCAAAGCACAAGAATGACGTTCGTCATTTAAATGAAAACTGTAATTGTATCTCAACATCTGTCAGTTAAACTGCCGTGGGCAATGAAGACAACATTCAGTATATGGCTAGAACAACCCATTTCGTCAGTCAAGCCATTTTAATATGCAAGTTCGTTGAATAAAGACTCAAGAGATTAGTCTTGCTTAAAACAATTAAAATCTGAGAAACTGATCCCACCTGAAGTTTTGAATGATCACCTGAGTCCCACCTAAGGGAGTATGAAAAAGCCGGCAGGCTCCAATTAAGGGAACAATTGCTTTAGTCACACAATTATGAGCTCCTATAAACTAAATGCAAAAGGCCCTGGAGGAGGACGGCTAAAGATGCTTGGCATCCCAATCAAAGTGGTCTTCCCACCCCCCCATTGTTCCGTCATAGGACCACCAACGGGGTGCTGGAGTGCTGACTTGACCACAAGCACTGCAATGAGATAGTCAGCTCTGACAATGGAAAAAAAGAAATAGTTTTCAAAATAACTCAACAAAAGGTCAAACATATATTCAGAAATTATCTTTTGGTGCACAAAACGAGAATTTCCGACACATTGATTCTTTTGTCATTCACAGGAGTGTAAATGTATGTAAAAGTGCTGGAATAAATCCTCTCATAGTGACCACCAATGCAGTAACCCCCTATGGAATTATTTGGGAAAGGTTTTGTTTGTGGTCGTTTTGCTTTTGTTTTTTTTGTTTTTTGATTATTTATGACTTGATTTCAGAATGCATTTGGTTTATATATATATATATGAAAATATATGAAAAGGTTTCCATTCACTTTATTTTGTATATTTGCTGACAATGTGCATGCAGTTCCAAATACACAAGGCCTTGGCACCACTTCTGCATATGGCTGTGAATGTTGCAGGAAGTGAGTCAATAATTATTGGCTCAGTGCCAACACAAGCCAGATTTCACACACCATGAAACAAAAATACCCAACGCAAATCTATGGTTCATTGACATTGAGAATAAAATTCATTTTTGCATTTTTTGAAATGTACTTGGTTGTTTGCTATTCTGTTTTCATCAGATATTATGATAAAATATTTAGTTTGGCCTTCAGTCAGACTTCCTCAAGTTCTTGCAATCAAAAAGTCAATGTCATGTAGAAAGTTGAGCTATTAGGACACAGAAAATCATGTTTTTGTGCTTTCACTTAATTGTGAGGAAAGTTGATGAGCAATACAATGAAACTCTGAGAAAGAGTAGTTGAAGCGAGACTAAGAGCAGAAGTGAACATTTGTGAGCAGCAGTATGGATTCATCCCAAAAAAGAGTATGACAGATGCAGTGTTTGCTTTAAGAATGCTGATAGAGAAGTACAGAGAAGGTCAGAAGGAATTGCAGTGTGTCTTTGTAGATCTGGAGAAAGCGTACGACAGGGTGCCTAGAGAAGAGCTGTGGCATTGCATGAGGAAGTCTGGAGTGACGGAAAAGTATGTCAGAGCGGTACAAGACATGTATCATGACTGTAAGACAGTTGTGATATATGCTGTCGGTGTGACTGAGGAATTCAAGGTGGAGGTGGGACTCCACCAGGGGTCAGCTCTGAGCCCCTTCTTGTTTGCTATGGTG